>NC_069499.1:1201625902-1201925902 GCF_027579735.1 Bombina bombina | reverse complement strand
CAGGGTGCCTGCACCAAATATATTTGGCAGAACAAACCTCCACGAGTAGCTCACAAATTCCTGCAGTACCCCAAAATGCATGGGGGGGGTGGCCTCCCCATCTATATCCAGGTATTATGAGGCACATTACCCAATGGGGGGTAAAGGACTCCGATAGTAGATGGAGGTCGATTGAACAGGCCTCCCTACCCTTTAACCTCACCCTGAGGGACCTGATATGGACCCCTCCACATTGTCGGAGATCCTTGGGGATAGAGAATCAGATAATCCAAGACTGCCTAACTACCTGGGAGCAACTAAGACACTGCCCCCGGGTGGCTCCCCACCCTTCCCCCATCACTACATTAACTGGCCTTCTCTCTGGCCTTCAGGATTCTCACCCCTCGACGTGGCTGAGACTGGGCATCTCGAAAGTGGCAGATCTATGGCCCTCTTCTCCCGGGGATTCGTTCATACCTTTGGCCCAAATAGGTGACTCATCACCCCCCCCCCCCGCCTTACATGCGTTTTGAATATGTTAGGGTCCTCAGCTCTAGCTCATCTCTAGCTCATCTCTAGCCAGGCCTTTAACCATCTGGGAAGCCAAGTGGCAACAGGGACTGAGGCTGGGCAAACCATTATCTTTCCATTACTCTATCATGGAGGGTGCAGTCCCTATAGATAAGGCACTGCACATCTCTAAATGGGAGCAGAAACTTGAGTTCACTGTCCCTACCAAAGAATGGCACCGTACACTACTCCTCACAAATAAAACCCTCCATTGTGTCACTATGCGCGAGACCTTCATTAAATTGCTTACACAATGGTATTTTGTGCCTACTAGATTAGCAGCAATTTTCCCTGAAACATCCCCGATCTGTTGGAGAGGATGCAGCGTTGTAGGAGACATGACCCACATTTGGTGGTCTTGCCCTAAGTTGAGGCCCATCTGGGACAGGTGCTTCTCGACCTTGTTGCATATGGGTATTTCTCTCCCCCGCACCCCAGAAGTTGCCTTACTCCACGTGGGTACTTGCAAACTCCCCAGACACTATGCTTCATTGAGCATCTATCTCCTCTCAGCTGTCAAACTCAACTCAACATAGCCAAAGCTTGGAAAAGAATTAACCCCCCATCATTGTCTGACATTTCCCAAACCATGGCCTATATCTACACCATGGAAAAGCCTATCTATTACTCCAAAGATAGAGTTGACTTCTTTGAACTAATTTGGGCAGAATGGAAGAATAGGATTGACACGACATGGCTCCCTAGCTTTGAGACTTAAGTCAGAGTATCTTTACTCAGTAGAATCGGTACGCCATCCCACACCTACTCAGATTTAACTAACGTCCATTGTAGGTTCATAACCGATCCCTCAGGACCCGCTTCCCCTTCCCCCCCCCTCCCCTTGGATGATCCCCCCCCCCTTTCTATCCCCTATCACTCATCATAGACTCAAGTGAACAATCTTGCTACTCCCTTATATCAGATACGGTGGTGTTTATGTTATTAAGATTTCCTGTCGTATGTTGTGTGATTACCTATGTATCCATTACTTTTGTTTTATCACTGGAATAGTACGCTTTGGTCGTACTAATGCTGTACCTGTTTATTTTATTTGAAAAACTAATAAAACATATCTTTAATAAATGAAAATATAGACATGGCCGCTTTTAGTTGATTTTAATATAGTGAACCTGTTAGTGAACGATAATATAGACATGGCCGCTTTTAGCCGATATTAATATAATATACTTGTTTTGACAGTTATGTATCTTTCATTGAAAAGAGCAGTTAATGGTTTCAAATGAAATAGACCTGATATACACACACAGTCTAGTATACGAAAGTAATTATGGTATTAACGATTTTTTAGAAATATTATTTTTTATATTTTATCACATTAGTTTATGTATTTATATTTGTTTATGCATATGTTACCTATGACATAGAGAGTCTATTTTGTTAATCATATGTAAATGCATGAACAACTATCCGATATCCAATCATAGCAACATCGAAAAACTTCTTAAATAATTGGATGCATGTTATTTTAGTCCGGGTAATGCAAAAATATTATTACTAGTGGCAATTACTTGCACAATATTTTTAAGCCCCACAAATGGGTTAAAAATAGTTTAGACATTGGATATAAACAAATTTTCGGCCAATTGGCTAAAAATTAAGGCTGGACAAACCAAGCCCCCAGTCTAGTAACCTATCAACACTTAGCCGGTTTTTCGAATGATGTCGATTGGCTATACGGGTCAGAAGTTGCTCACGCATGCGCTCCTTGTCGGGGTAGACGCCGACATGGGCTATAAAATTGTGCTACTTTGTATCTTAATATACACCTGAGGAAACGGTCTTAGTAACCGGGAAACGCGTTGTGATAATTGTTTTTATTAAACATTTTATATTTTACTAGTAGCACGGCATTTTTGGTACTTTATTTTCTGCCATTTATGCACTGATATTTTTACTGATTGGAGGGTGAATCCCAAGGTGCTTTTTGGAGCCATTGTGAACCTAACGTTTTAGCCCAGAGGATAACCTGTGAACACAATGATCTGGACAGCTGATAAGTGTCCAGGAGGTCTTTGTGGCACTTCTCAAGTGCCCCACATCTCGTGAGTACATTTCAATATTTGCGCACTTGTTAGTGTTCTCACTGATACACACTATTGTGGCACTTTTGTGATTTTGTCTTGCACAGCCTAATACTGAAGCAACATTGGCCAAATACAGCTAGCTGGACGGCTGCAAATAGTTCAGAAGGCAAATGTGGCACTTCTCAAGTGCTGGAAATCTTGTAAGTAAGATTTATTTGGGGGCTTGGCATTCTGTAGTTCAAACGATACACACCATTTGGCGCCTCTTCTCTTCTTCTTTTTAACAGAACCTGCGACTGCCAACATCGATCTGGAATGAGTTTGCTGCCTGGAGATCTGTGAAATATCTCCTAGAGTGTGGACTATCTTTGTTAAAACAATATATGAGATGGTCATATTATTTTCTAATAACATCTATTAATTTATATTATTATATATAGATTGTCACGACATTTATATACAATTTATTGTCTTGATATAAATCATAGCAATTTTTGAAATATCACACAGACATCACAAAGTTGCAGTGCACATTACTTCAACACCAGTAATATTTTTGTAGCAAGTATAGAGGGCGCATCTGATTGTTATTTATAATTTTTTCACTTGAGGATGGTTCGAATAGTCTCCATCTTGAAGGATGGGACCCTGAGAAATTTGTTTAGGATCTTGAGATCCAAGATTGGTCTGAGAGTTCCCTCTTTTTTGGGAACTGGGTGGATCACTCCCATAACCAGAAGGTCTTGATGCAATGTAAGAATGCCTCTCTCTTTATCTGGTTTGCAGATAATTGTGAGAGATGAAATCTCCCCTTTGGAGATGAGGCTTTGAAATCCAGAAGATATCCCTGGGAAACCATCTCCAGGGCCCAGGGATCCTGGACGTCTCTTGCCCAAGCCTGGGCGAAGAGAGAAAGTCTGCCCCCAACTAGATCCGGTCCCGGATCGGGGGCTACTCCTTCATGCTGTCTTAGAGGCAGCAGCAGGTTTTTTGGCCTGCTTTCCCTTGTTCCAAGCCTGGTTAGGTCTCCAGACTGGCTTGGACTGGGCAAAATTTCCTTCTTGTTTTGCAGTAGAGGAAGTTGAAGCTGCGCCACTCTTGAAGTTTCGAAAGGAACGAAAATTAGTCTGTTTGGTCCTTAATTTGTTGGACCTATCCTGGGGAAGGGCGTGGCCTTTTCCTCCAGTAATATCAGAAATGATCTCCTTCAATCCAGGCCCGAATAGGGTCTGCCCTTTGAAGGGGATGTTGAGAAGCTTAGACTTTGAAGTAACGTCAGCTGACCAGGATTTAAGCCATAGCGCCCTATGTGCCTGAATGGCAAAACCTGAATTCTTAGCCGTTAGCAACCTTGTTGTATAAAGATTTTCTTAAGGAAACCCTCTAATTTTTTATCCATTGGATCTAGGAAAGCACAACTGTCCTCGACGGGGATAGTTGTATGCTTAGCTAGGGTAGAGACTGCTCCCTCTGCCACGAGTCCCGTGTAGCGGCATCTATGGGAAACATCTTTTTAGAAGCAGGAGGGGGAGAGAACGGTACACCTGGTCTATCCCATTCCTTCGTAATAATTTCTGAAAACCTCTTAGGGATTGGAAAAACATCAGTGTAAAAAGGCACTGCAAAGTATTTGTCCATTTTACACAATTTCTCTGGGACTACAATGGTGTCACAGTCATCCAGAGTCGCTAAAACCTCCCTGAACAACACGCAGAGGTGTTCAAGCTTAAATTTAAATGCTGTCATTTCAGAATCAGACAGAAGTAACGCCTTCCCTGAATCAGGAATGTCACCCACAGATAGAAGCTCTCCTGCTTCAGCTTCTGTACATTGTGAGGGTATATCAGACATAGCTACTAAAGCGTCAGAAAGCTCTGTATTTGTTCTAGCCCCAGAGCTGTCTCACTTTCCTTGTAACCCTGGCAGTTTGGACAATACTTCTATGAAGGTATGATTCATAACTGCCGCCATGTCTTGTAAGGTAAACGCATTGGACGCGCCAGATTTACTTGGCGTCACTTGCGCGTGAGATATAGGTTCTGACACATTGGGAGAGCTAGGTGGTTTAACCTCCCTTTTGTCAGTCTGAGAAACCTCTGGTGATAAATCTTTAAAAGCCATAATATGGTCTTTATAACTTATAGAAAGGTCAGAGCATTTGGTACACATTCTAAGAGGGGGTTCCACAATAGCTTCTAAACATAATGAACAAGGAGTTTCCTCTATGTCAGACATGTTTAACAGACTAGTAATGAGACCAGCAAGCTTGGAAAACACTTTAATAAATGTGAAAAAGCAATTAAACAAAAACTGTACTGTACCTTTAAGAGAAAAAACTACCACATAAACTGGAAAACAGCGTTAAAAAATAGTAAACTCTACGAAATTTTTACAGTGTGTATAAGAGACTAAAGCAGCATTAAAACCGTTAAAAAACAGTCAAACACACTGCCACAGCTCTGCTGTGGCTCCTACCTGCCCTTAAACATGATTTTTGCAGGAAAAAAAACCCTATAGTGGTCCTAGATGCCAGTGGACTCCTTTAGGGAAGCTGGATGTCTCAGTCTGGATATCGACTGTGCATAAAGTGCGTGAAAATAGGCCCCTCCCACCATGCACTCAATGTCAGAGGGCCTTAAAAAAGTACTCCTAGGAGTAATCTAACAAGCCATGTGGAAAACTAGGCCCCAAATAAAGATTTATCACCCTCAGAGAAAAAACGTTTTTACACTAAGTAATTTGAGAGTTAACATGACTATTACCCTTATCTTGTAAGCATGATCCCAGTCGTTGTTAAATCACTGTATCAGGCTTACCTCAAATATACCAGGCACTGTCAACATTTTCTAGACCTTATCATCTCTCTAGAAAAAAATATACTGAACATACCTCAAAGCAGGTGATCTGCAAACCGTCCCCCCAACTGAAGTTTTCTTTCCATACTCTTCAGTTATGTGTGAGAACAGCAATGGACCTTAGTTACAAACCGCTAAGATCATCAACCTCCAGGCAGATTCTTCTTCCAATTTCTGCTTGAGAGTAAAACAGTACAACGCCGGTACCATTTAAAAATAACAAACTCTTGATTGAAGGTAAAAACTACACTAAGTCACCACATATCTCTTGATACTTCCTTTCTTGTCGAGAGTTGCAAGAGAATGACTGGGGGTGACAGTTAGGGGAGGAGCTATATAGACAGCTCTGCTCTGGGTGTCCTCTTGCAACTTCCTGTTGGGAAGGAGAATATCCCACAAGTAATGGATGAACCCGTGGACTGGATACACCTTTACAAGAGAAAAATATACAGCTCAGGCTTTTTATTGTGCACGCTAAACTGAAGTGTATGATATCAAATGTGAAGAAGACAATAATGTCATTGACCTGTGAATGTGGCCAAGAGCAACAATACATAAAGGGGCAGTTTACCCTAAATTTCTAATACATTGTTTATAAATAACTCATTTCCCCTTATATGAGCATTTTAATTAGCTGATTTTTCCTATGGTATCTCAACCTATACTAAAAGTTTTTTTGCTAGTCACATGCTATCATCAGACCTCCAATCAGATTCCTGGCCCTACAGCCCTTCTGTCAGTCACATAATACATTAGAGACCCTTGAACTATATCCATTCTATATCAGACATCAGATTAGATCTTTACTATCATCCAAATGAATTACAAAATCTGGAACTGACTCTAGGATAGCACTGCCATTCCAAGATTCTTTATGAGTCTTAGTGTCAGAGTATGAAACCAAGGTGTAGAGAGAGTATCAGCACTAAAGTCCTGAGCACTAAATGGTGCCAAGGCGTCTGGCTTCCTAGGCGACTTCTAGACATTGCATGAAGGCAATTAATCAAAAGAGATGAGCAACCAAGGAAAACCACTTTGTTAAGTTTGCAATTTGTTATTATTATAATTGGAATACCAGTAAATACTACAACAAGGAGTATACCAACTGTGATATGAAACATCTAATGCGTTTTACATGGAATGAACCATCCATCATCAGAGCATACTCAACACCAACATGGACCCAGAAGTGAAATCACAAGGTTTCCACACTGCTGATCTCCAAAGCAGACCAAGAACCTGCCTTGTATTTAGGTATTGCAAAAGCTGCACACACCTGAGAGAAAAAGAACGTTGATATTTAGTCATTTTAATCATGGAAATGAGGGAGCAAAAAAAATGTTTATGAACTAGTTTATATTGTCAGCTGTATCATCTGTCTAGCTGTGACTTTTTCGCTTTTAAACTGGATTAAATAAATGAAACTTTTTATTTTGAAGAATCTCTCCTTGCTGATTTCCTTTGAGACCGCGACTTTTGTTGCTATAGTTTATATTGTGGGCCAGTGTCAAATGCTTTGCTAAAATTTCGATAAGCTACATCTATCGTTACACCCTGGTCTGTCACTCTAGCAGCCAACCCTCCCTTATTTCCAGGGATCTTCCTTATTGGCCCAAACTTTCTGCAGTCTCCCAGAATTCTTTATTTATCTGCTCTTAGGACATTTTTCTCCCTTATTTTTACATGTAAAATCTTCATTTCAAACATTTAATATTGTAGTTTTGCACTCTTTTTTTAGTTAATAATTTTGCTGTATTTGACATTACTGTGCCAAATAGAATTCTCATATTTGCAGAAAGTTATAGGCTAGACTGTGGGAATGACGATGATATGAAGAATTTTGTTGTACCAAACTGTATCACATTGAAAAATAAAGTTGTTTTTTTTAGTAACTACTGTGTTGATTTCCAATGTAAAATGTATTGATTCCTTTGTCTCCCTTGTTTTTAAAGATAGCAACCCTATACTCTAGGTACATAGTCAAAGAAGTCAATTTGGAATAGTGTGATGAAATTGTGCTGGTTTGGGTCCTCTAAATTTCTTGTATTTATGTGAGTCATAATTATTTCCATCAATTTCCCTTCAATAGGATCTATGGTACTGTAGTTTATAGAGTCTGCTGCACATTTTATGGAGAGGAACGACATAAACAATTCTCCAGTCACTCCTGTTAAAAGCGATTGATTAATTAAAGGGACCCTGAACCCCAATTTTTTTCTTTCTAGATTCAGATAGACCATGCAATTTTAAGCAACTTTCTAATTTACTCCTATTATCAAATTTTTTTCATTCTCTTGGTATCTTTATTTGAAAAGCAAGAATGTAAGTTTAGATGCTGGCCTATTTTTGGTGAACAACCTCGGTTATTCTTGCTGATTGGTGGATAAATTCACCCACCAATAAACAAGTGCTGTCCAGAGGTCTAAACCAAAAATTGACTGGCTCCTTAGCTTAGATGCCTTCTTTTTCAAATAAAGATAGAAAGATATCGAAGGAAAAACATAATTTATGCTTACCTGATAAATGTATTTCTCTTGTGGTGTATCCAGTCCACGGATCATCCATTACTTGTGGGATATTCTCCTTCCCAACAGGAAGCTGCAAGAGGACCACCCATAGCAGAGCTGTCTATATAGCTCCTCCTCTCCCTGCCACCACCAGTCATTCGACCGAAGACAAGCAAGAGAAAGGGGAAACCATAGGGTGCAGTGGTGACTGAAGTTTAAAAATAAAATATACCTGCCTTAAAATGACAGGGCGGGCCGTGGACTGGATACACCACAAGAGAAATAAATTTATCAGGTAAGCATAAATTATGTTTTCTCTTGTAAGGTGTATCCAGTCCACGGATCATCCATTACTTGTGGGATACCAATACCAAAGCTATAGGACACGGATGAAGGGAGGGACAAGGCAGGTACTTAAACGGAAGGTACCACTGCCTGCAAAACCTTTCTCCCAAAAATAGCCTCCGAAGAAGCAAAAGTATCAAATTTATAGAACTTTGAAAAAGTATGAAGTGAAGACCAAGTCGCCGCCTTACAAATCTGTTGAACAGAAGCCTCATTCTTAAAAGCCCATGTGGAAGCTACCGCTCTAGTAGAATGAGCTGTAATCCTTTCAGGAGGCTGCTGGCCAGCAGTCTCATAAGCTAAGCGTATTATACTCCTTAGCCAAAACGAAAGAGAAGTTGCAGAAGCCTTTTGGCCTTTCCTCTGTCCAGAGTAGACAACAAACAATGCAGATGTTTGACGAAAATCTTTAGTAGCTTGTAAATAAAACTTTAAAGCACGAACCACGTCAAGATTGTGTAATAAACGTTCCTTCTTTGAAGAAGGATTAGGACACAGTGACGGAGCAACAATCTCCTGATTGATATTCTTATTAGATACCACCTTAGGTAAAAACCCAGGTTTGGTACGCAAAACTACCTTATCTGCATGGAAGATCAGATAAGAGGAATCACACTGTAAGGCAGATAACTCAGAAACTCTAAATTTAAAAACTTTCCAAGATAAAAGATTGATATCTATGGAATGCAAGGGTTCAAACGGAACCCCTTGAAGAACTTTAAGAACTAAATTTAAACTCCATGGCGGAGCAACAGGTTTAAACACAGGCTTGATTCTAACTAAAGCCTGACAAAATGCCTGAACGTCTGGAACATCCACCAGACGCTTGTGCAAAAGAATAGACAAAGCAGAAACCTGTCCCTTTAAGGAACTCGCTGACAAACCATCTTGGAGAAAAGACAATATCCTAGGAATCCTGACCTTACTCCATGAGTAACCCTTGGATTCACACCAATGAAGATATTTACACCATATCTTATGATAGATTTTCCTGGTGACAGGCTTTCGTGCCTGAATTAAGGTATCAATGACTGACTCGGAGAAGCCACGCTTTGATAAAAATCAAGCGTTCAATCTCCAGGCAGTCAGTCGCAGAGAAATTAGATTTGGATGGTTGAAAGGACCCTGAACTAGAAGGTCCTGTCTTAGAGTCCATGGGGGAAAGGATGACATGTCCACCAGATCTGCATACCAAGTCCTACGTGGCCACGCAGGTGCTATCAAAATCACTGATGCTCTCTCCTGCTTGATTTTGGCAATCAGACGAGGGAGCAGAGGAAACGGTGGAAACACATAAGCCAGGTTGAAGGACCAAGGCGCTGCTAGAGCATCTATCAGCACTGCCTTGGGATCCCTGGACCTGGACCCGTAACAAGGAAGCTTGGCGTTCTGGCGAGACGCCATGAGATCCAGTTCTGGTTTGCCCCAACCTTGAATCAACTGTGCAAACACCTCCGGATGGAGCTCCCACTCCCCCGGATGAAAGGTCTGTCGACTTAGAAAATCCGCCTCCCAGTTCTCTACTCCTGGGATATGGATAGCTGATAGGTGGCAAGAGTGAATCTCTGCCCAACGAATTATCTTTGAAACCTCCAACATTGCTAGGGAACTCCTTGTTCCCCCTTGATGGTTGATGTAAGCTACAGTTGTGATGTTGTCCGACTGAAATCTGATGAACCTCATTGTCGCTAGCTGAGGCCAAGCCTGAAGAGCATTGAATATTGCTCTTAGTTCCAGAATGTTTATCGGGAGGAGAACCTCCTCCTGAGTCCACGATCCCTGAGCCTTCAGGGAGTTCTAGACTGCCCCCCAGCCCAGAAGGCTGGCCTCTGTAGTTACTATTGTCCAATCTGGCCTGCGAAAGGTCATACCTTTGGACAGATGGACCAGAGAAGAGAATCCCTGGTCTCTTGATCCAGATTTAGTAGAGGGGATAAATCTGTGTAATCCCCATTCCTCTGACTGAGCATGCAGAGTTGCAGAGGTCTGAGATGTAGGCAGGCAAACGGAACTATGTCCATTGCTGCTACCATTAAGCCGATTACTTCTATACACTGAGCCACCGAAGGGCGAGAAGTAGAATAAAGAACACGGCAAGAATTTAGAAGTTTTGATAACCTGGCCTCTGTCAGGTAAATCCTCATTTCTACAGAATCTATCAGAGTTCCCAGAAAGGAAACTCTTGTGAGAGGGGATAGAGAACTCTTCTTTTCATTCACCTTCCACCCATGCGACCTCAGGAATGCCAGAATGATATTCGTATGAGACTTGGCAATTTGGAAATTTGACACCTGTATCAGAATGTCATCTAAGTAAGGGGCTACTGCTATGCCCTGCGGCCTTAGGACCGCCAGAAGTGACCCCAGAACCTTCGTAAAGATTCTTGGAGCTGTAGCTAACCCAAAGGGAAGAGCCACAAACTTGTAATGCCTGTCTAGGAAGGCAAACCTGAGAAACCGATGATGATCTTTGTGTATCGGAATGTGAAGATAAGCATCCTTTAAGTCCACAGTGGTCATGTATTGACCCTCCTGGATCATAGGTAGGATGGTTCGAATAGTCTCCATCTTGAATGATGGGACCCTGAGAAATTTGTTTAGGATCTTGAGATCTAATATTGGTCTGAAGGTTCCCTCTTTTTTGGGAACCACAAATAGATTTGAATAGAAACCTTGACCCTGTTCCTCCTTTGGAACTGGGTGGATCACTCCCATAACTTGGAGGTCTTGAACACAATGTAAGAATGCCTCTCTCTTTATCTGGTTTGCAGATAATTGTGAAAGGTGAAACCTCCCTTTTGGAGGGGAAGCTCTGAAGTCCAGAAGATATCCCTGGGACACAATTTCCAACGCCCAGGGATCCTGGACATCTCTTGCCCAAACCTGGGTGAAGAGAGAAAGTCTGCCCCCTACTAGATCCGTTACCGGATTGGGGGCCAATCCTTCATGCTGTCTTAGAGGCAGCAGCAGGTTTCTTGGCCTGCTTACCTTTGTTCCAAGTCTGGTTAGGTCTCCAGACCGGCTTGGACTGGGCAAAATTTCCCTCTTGTTTGTAATAGAGGAAGTTGATGCCGCACTCGTCTTAAAGTTTCGAAAGGCACGAAAATTAGTTTGTTTGGTCCTTAACTTGTTAGACCTATCCTGAGGAAGGGCATGACCTTTTCCTCCAGTAATATCAGAAATGATCTCCTTCAATCCAGGCCCGAATAGGGTCTGCCCCTTGAAGGGAATATTAAGAAGCTTAGACTTTGAAGTAACGTCAGCTGACCATGATTTAAGCCATAGCGCCCTACGCGCCTGAATAGCAAAACCAGAATTCTTAGCCGTTAGTTTAGTTAAATGAACAATGGCATCAGAAACAAATGAATTGGCTAGCTTAAGTGCTCTAAGCTTGTCAAGTATCTCATTCAATGGGGTCTCTACCTGTAAGGCCTCTTCCAGAGACTCAAACCAGAAGGCCGCAGCAGCAGTGACCGGGGCAATGCATGCAAGAGGCTGTAGAATAAAACCTTTTTGAATAAACATTTTCTTAAGGTAACCCTCTAACTTTTTATCCATTGGATCTAAGAAAGCACAACTGTCCTCGACAGGGATAGTAGTACGCTTAGCTAGAGTAGAAACTGCTCCCTGCACCTTAGGGACCGTATGCCATAAGTCCCATGTGGTAGAATCTATGGGAAACATTTTCTTAAAGACAGGAGGGGGAGAGAACGGAACACCTGGTCTATCCCATTCCTTAGTAATAATCTCTGAAAACCTTTTAGGTATTGGAAAAACATCAGGGTATTATCCATGACTGCCGCCATGTCTTGTAAAGTAAACGCCAAGGGCGCGCTAGATGTACTTGGCGTCTCTTGAGCGGGAGTCCCTTGAGCAGGAGTTAAATATGGTCTTTATAACTTAAAGTGAAATCAGTACATTTGGTACACATTCTAAGAGGGGGTTCCACCATGGCTTCTAAACATAATGAACAAGGAGTTTCCTCTATGTCAGACATGTTTAAACAGACTAGCAAAGAGACCAGCAAGCTTGGAAAACACTTTAATGAAAGTAAACAAGCAAAAAATAAAAACGCCCTACCTTCCCATACAATCGACTTTGGAAAGCACAAAAACCCTTCAGAGAGGTCCTAAGCATTCAGGGGACTCCTTCAGGGAAACTGGATGTCTCAGGCTGCAAAATCTAATGCGCATTTAGGCGCGAAATTAGGCCCCTCCCACTTATGTATTCCCAGTGAGAGGCCAAACAAAACTATCCCTAGGCAAAAATTAGCCAGCCATGTGGAAAAAAAACTAAGCCCCAATAAAGTTTTATCACCAATATGCATATAAAAAACGTTTAAGCACTTCCAGCAAACTTTTTATATGTCAGAAATGTGAAAAATAATAAGAGTATTACCTCTAACAGCAAGCATGATACTAGTTGTTGTTATATCACTGTAATCAGGCTTACCTCAGATAAATCCGGTATTAACAGCATTTTCTAGCATTTACATTTCTCTAGAAAAATTTAAACTGCACATACCTCATAGCAGGAAACCCTGCACACCATTCCCCAGCTGAAGTTACCTCTCTCTTCAGTTATGTGTGAGAACGGCAATGGATCTTAGTTACAACCTGCTAAGATCATTAAAGACCACAGGCAGACTCTTCTTCTACTTTCTGCCTGAGGCTAAAATAGTACAACTCCGGTACCATTTGAAAATAACAAACTTTTGAATGAAGATAAACTAAATAAAAACACCACATCTCTAGCTACTTCCTTTCTTGTCGAGAGCTGCAAGAGAATGACTGGAGGTGGCAGGGAGTGGAGGAGCTATATAGACAGCTCTGCTGTGGGTGGTCCTCTTGCAGCTTCCTGTTGGGAAGGAGAATATCCCACAAGTAATGGATGATCCGTGGACTGGATACACCTTACAAGAGAAATTGATAATAGGAGTAAATTAGAAAGTTGCTTAAAATTGCATGCTCTATCTGAATCAGAAAAGAAAAAAATTGTGTTCAGTATCCCTTTAAGGGCCTGATTAAGAGTGGCATGCAATAAAGGGCTTTTGCTTGTGCAAAAACACCGCCAGAAGTAAGCTTTTAACATGCATTGAAAGTAAATGGTTTGTGCTCAAGCAAAAACCAAAACACTAACTTCAGGACTTCTGATATCGCTTTCACTTCTTCTCCCCAAAGACTACAAAGGATGTGTGCTGAAGAAAAAAAAAGTAACACTTATCGCTCACATGCTAACCCGACACCGCACTAGATCAAGTGCGCTTAATCCGAAGGTAGTTATGCATATTTTACATTCCAATGTTCTTCACATAGAAGAAAAATGTATTTATTTTTTACCCTGTCCGTCGCTGGTCTTTAAGGGATTGTGTTGCTTTAATAGTGCTTCCCTCCGGAAGGCTTGTTAAAATAGCGCGGTCGCACTGCTGGCAGAGATTGAAAGTGGCACCCACATAGAAAGACCAGCGACATATAGGGTACGGTGCTGGCCATTAAGCAGTTAAAGGGACATGAAACTGAAAAATGTTCTTTCGTGTTTCAGAACAACATTCCAATTTACTTCTATTATCTAATGTGCTTTTATTCTTTAGATATCCTTTGTTGAAGAAATAGCAATGCACATGGGTGAGCCAATCACATGAGGCATCTATGTGCAGTCACCAATCAGCAGCTACTGAGTCTATTTAGTTACGCTTTTCAACAAAGAATATTAAGAGAATGAAGCAAATTAGACATCTATACTATAATCCAGTTTGTAATGCATCCGTCGGTGTCGCCAGTTTGCATGCATCCTCAAAGGAATGTTGGCTGCGCAAGGCAGCCAAAAGAATGTTGGTTGCAAGCCCAGCCAAAATAATCCGCCTGGATGCAGCGTAGGTAGATTCTTTCACCACCCTGCCATTTTTGGAATCCACCTGGATGCAGCGTAGGCAAACCCGAAGCCTTAAAAAAAAAACACGTAACCGCCTGCAAGAAATAAAAATAAAAACACATAACCACCCACACAAAGTATAACAAAAAAATAACCTCCCGCACAAAGTATTAACAAACACCTAAACCGTCAACCCCCACATCGCAAAACAATAAAGTAATTAACCCCTAATCCGCATATAACATAATTAAAATATTAACCCCTTAACCATCAACCCCCACATCGCAATAAACCTAATTAACCTATTAACCCCTAAACCGCAAAACCCCCACATCGCAATAAACCTATTTAACCCCTAAACCGCCAAACACCCACATCGCAATCAACCTAATTAACCTATTAACCTCTAAACCACCAAAAAAACCCACAACGCAAATAAATAATTTAATTACTAAGCACCCTAACCTAACACCCTCTAAATTAACCCCAATTACTACTAAATTACAATTAAAATAAAAAAGAAACTAACATTAAATTACAAAATGTAAAAGACTAACATTACAGAAAAAAATAAACAAAATTATCAAAAATATTTTTTTTTGTAAATAATCCATATGAAAATAAAAAAGCCCCCCCAAATAAAAACACCCCCTAATCTAAACTACCAATATCCCTTAAAAGGCCCTTTTGTAGGGCATTGCCCTAAGTTAAACAGCTCTTTTACCTCTAAAAAATACTAAGTCCCCAAAAAACAGTAAAACACCCCCACCCATCAAACCCCAAAATAAAAAAACCTAACACTAAAAAAAAACAAAAAATTACCATTTACCCCCTAAAAGGGCATTCGGCTCTTTTACTGCCCTTAAAAGGGCAATCAGATCTTTTTCAAGCCCCAAAAAACCCTACTCTAAAAAAAACACCCAAAAAATTAAAATAAAAAAGCCTAAACCTAATCCCCAAATAGGTACTCAATGTTCCTGAAGTCCGGCGGAGAAGGTCTTCTTCTAGGCGGCTCCATCATCTTCTATCTTCATCTGGAACGAAGGCGGCGTGGAGCAGAGGTGTGGAGCTGTCTTCCCGCAGCCTGGATCCTCAGCGGCGGTCCTCGGCGGCAGCGGTCCTCGGCGGCAGTGGTTTCTTGGCAGCGTGGAGGCTCCTCTTCATGTGATTGTCCGTCGCACACTGAAGATTGAATGCAAGGTACTCCATATTTATTGGGGTACCTTGCATTCCTATTTGTTGAAATCAGCCAATAGGATCAGAGCTACTGAAATATTATTGGCTGATTTGAACAGCCAAAAGGATTTCAGTAGCTCTAATCCTATTGGCTGATTTCAAAATTTCAGCCAATTGGAATGCAAGGTACCCCAAATTGATTGCGGTACCTTGCATTAAATCTTTAGTGTACAACAGACATCGGATGAAGAGGAGCCTCCATGCCGCTGAGGACTGCCGCCGCTGAGGACTGCCGCCACTGAGGATCCACAGCTCCGCACACCTTTGCTACGCACCGCCTTTGTTCCGGATGAAGATAAAAGATGATGGAGTCGCCTGGAAGACCTTCTCTGCCGGACTTCAGGAAAGGTGAGTATCTATTTGGAGCTTAGTGTTAGGATTTTATTTTTATTTATTTTTTTATTTTTAATATTAGGCATTTAATAGGCTGGAAAAGAGCTAATTGCACTTTTAAGGGTAGTAAAAGAGCTGAATGCCATTTTAAGGGCAATGCCCATACAAATGCCCCTTTAGGGGCAATGGGTAGTTTAGTTTTTTTTAGTGCTAGTTTTTTTATTTTGGGGGGTTTGGTGGGTGGGTTTTTTTTTACTGTTAGGGGGTAATTGGTAATTTGTTTAGGTAAAAGAACTGATTAACTTAGGGCAATGCCCCACAAAAAGGTGAGTATCTATTTGGAGCTTAGTGTTAGGATTTTATTTGTATTTATTTTTTTATTTTTAAGATTAGGGATTTAATGGGCAGGAAAAGAGCCAATTGGACAGTAAAAGAGCTGAATGCCAATGCCCATACAAATGCCCCTTTAGGGGCAATGGGTAGTTTAGGTTTTTTTAGCGCTAGTTTTTTTATTTTGGGAGGTTTGGTGGGTAGGTTTTTTTACTGTTAGGGGGTAATTGGTAATTTGTTTAGGTAAAAGAGCTGTTTAACATAGGGCAATGCCACACAAAAGCCCTTTTAAGGGCCATTGGTAGTTTAGTATTAGATAAGGGGGTGTTCTTATTTTGGGGGGATTTTTTATTTTTATAGGGTTATTAGTTTAGGTTTACATTTTTTAAATTTGGATAGCTATTTTTTTTCTGTAATTTTTTATTTTTTGTCATTTTAGTTTTGGGGGTTGTATTTTTTTTTTAAATAGACTGCCCTCTGGGCAGACTTATTGCCTATGTGTAGTAATATATAAGATGTTTTTGTTAGGTGTGCTTAATCAAACCCCCTGTTGTATTTCTTAAATTAAGGGAGACTGACCAAATCCCTCTGGTTAAAGCACACCACCCTGCTCAGGTGTGTTCCAGGCCGTGTAATTGAGTTATATATATAAAGCCAGGCAGTTTCATTCTATGCAGTCTTGGGGGTCGATCCGATATAAATCGTCGCCCGCAAAAGCCGGCGACGCCAATATTTGCGCGGATTTGGTATCCTATATACGGCGTAACCTAGAAGTTACGCGCGTATATTTCTGCCATCGCCCGCAGTTTTTTGGGCCATAGGCAGGTATACCAAACCCGCGCAGTTTGGTATCCAATATGCAGCGTAAGGACTTACGTGGCGAAAATGGAGAAAACTTACTCCATTTTCACCTCGCCACAAAAAGCAGCCGTAAGAAGCCTTACGCTGACTATTGGAGCCCCGTAACTCCCTAAACTAACTAGAAAATAAACCTAACACCTAACGCATGCGCAATGTCTATCTCCCTGTCAACCGCGATCTGCTAAAATAAACCTAACACCTAACGCATGCGCAATGTCTATCTACCTGTCAACCGCGATCCCCCCCCCCCCGAAATCCCTAATAAAGTTATTACCCCCTAAACCGCCGCTCCCGGACCCCGCCGCCATCTACATAAACTAACCCCCTACTGTGAGCCTCTAAAACCGCCGCCATCTACCTTATCTATCCCCTAATCTGACCCCTTACACCGCTGCCACCTATATAAAAATTATTAACCCCTAATGTAAGCCCCTTACACCGCCGCCATCTCTATTAAAATGATTAACCCCTAATTTAATCTACCTACCCCGCCGCCAGCTATGTTATCTATATTAACCCTAAGTATATTATAGTTAATATAGGTATTACATTAGATATATTAACTATATTAACCCTAATTATATTAGGGTTAATATAGTTAATATAGTTACTATAGTATTTATATTAACTATATTAACTCTATCTAACCCTAACTAAATTTATATTAAATTAATCTAATTCATTTATAAACTAAAATATTCCTATTTAAATCTAAATACTTACCTATAAAATAAACCCTAAGATAGCTACAATATAATTAATAATTACATTGTAGCTATGTTAGGGTTAATATTTATTTTACAGGTAAATTGTTAATTATTTTAACTAGGTATAATAGATATTAAATAGTTATTAACTATTTAATATCTACCTAGTTAAAATAATTACCCAATTACCTGTAAAATAAATCCTAACCTAAGTTACAAATACACCTACACTATCAATAAATTTAATAAACTACAAACATCTATCTAAAAATACAATTAAATTAACTAAACTAAATTACAAAAAAAAAAAACAAACACTAAATTACAAAAAATAAAAAAAAGATTACAAGATATTTAAGCTAATTACACCTATTCTAAGCCCCCTAATAAAATAATAAACCCCCAAAATAAAAAAAATTCCCTGCCCTATTCTAAATTCAACAAATTTCAAAGCTCTTTACCTTACCAGCCCTTAAAAGGGCCTTTTGTGGGGCATGCCCCAAATAATTCAGCTCTTTTGCATACAACAAATACAATACCCCCCCCCCCATTACAACCCACCACCCACATACCCCTATTCTAAACCCACCCAAACCCCCCTTAAAAAACCCTAACACTACCCCCCTGAAGATCTCCCTACCTTGTCTTCACCACACCGGGCCGAACTCCTGATCCGATCCGGGCGATGTCTTCCTCCAAGCGGCAAAGAAGAATTCTTCCTCCGGCGATGTCATCCTCCAAGCGGCAAAGAAGAATTCTTCCTCCGGCGACGTCTTCCTCCAAGCGGCAGCAAAGTCTTCATTCTTCCGGCGGCATCTTCAATCTTCTTTCTTCGCTCCGCCGCCGCGGAGCATCCATCCCGGCTGACTGCTGAACTTGGAATGAGGTACCTTTAAATGACGTCATCCAAGATGGCGTCCGCCGAATTCCGATTGGCTGATAGGATTCTATCAGCCAATCGGAATTAAGTTAAAAAAATCTGATTGGCTGATTGAATCAGCCAATCAGATTCAAGTTCAATCCGATTGGCTGATCCAATCAGCCAATCAGATTGAGCTTGCATTCTATTGGCTGTTCCGATCAGCCAATAGAATGCGAGCTCAATCTGATTGGCTGATTGGATTAGCCAATCGGATTGAACTTGAATCTGATTGGCTGATTCAATCAGCCAATCAGATTTTTTTAACTTAATTCCGATTGGCTGATAGAATCCTATCAGCCAATCGGAATTCGGCGGACGCCATCTTGAATGACGTCATTTAAAGGTACCTCATTCCAAGTTCAGCAGTCGGCCGGGATGGATGCTCCGCGGCGGCGGAGCGAAGAAAGAAGATTGAAGATGCCGCCGGAAGAATGAAGACTTTGCTGCCGCTTGGAGGAAGACGTCGCCGGAGGAAGAATTCTTCTTTGCCGCTTGGAGGATGACATCGCCGGAGGAAGAATTCTTCTTTGCCGCTTGGAGGAAGACATCGCCCGGATCGGATCAGGAGTTCGGCCCGGTGTGGTGAAGACAAGGTAGGGAGATCTTCAGGGGGGTAGTGTTAGGCTTTTTTAAGGGGGGTTTGGGTGGGTTTAGAATAGGGGTATGTGGGTGGTGGGTTGTAATGGGGGGGGGGTATTGTATTTGTTGTATGCAAAAGAGCTGAATTCTTTGGGGCATGCCCCACAAAAGGCCCTTTTAAGGGCTGGTAAGGTAAAGAGCTTTGAAATTTGTTGAATTTAGAATAGGGCAGGGAATTTTTTTTATTTTGGGGGTTTATTATTTTATTAGGGGGCTTAGAATAGGTGTAATTAGCTTAAATATCTTGTAATCTTTTTTTTTATTTTTTGTAATTTAGTGTTTGTTTTTTTTTGTAATTTAGTTTAGTTAATTTAATTGTATTTTTAGATAGATGTTTGTAGTTTATTAAATTTATTGATAGTGTAGGTGTATTTGTAACTTAGGTTAGGATTTATTTTACAGGTAATTGGGTAATTATTTTAACTAGGTAGATATTAAATAGTTAATAACTATTTAATATCTATTATACCTAGTTAAAATAATTAACAATTTACCTGTAAAATAAATATTAACCCTAACATAGCTACAATGTAATTATTAATTATATTGTAGCTATCTTAGGGTTTATTTTATAGGTAAGTATTTAGATTTAAATAGGAATATTTTAGTTTATAAATGAATTAGATTAATTTAATATAAATTTAGTTAGGGTTAGATAGAGTTAATATAGTTAATATAAATACTATAGTAACTATATTAACTATATTAACCCTAATATAATTAGGGTTAATATAGTTAATATATCTAATGTAATACCTATATTAACTAGAATATACTTAGGGTTAATATAGATAATATAGCTGGCGGCGGGGTAGGTAGATTAAATTAGGGGTTAATCATTTTAATAGAGATGGCGGCGGTGTAAGGGGCTTACATTAGGGGTTAATAATTTTAATATAGATGGCGGCGGTGTTAGGGGCTCACTTTAGGGGGTTATAGATATAATATAGCTGGCGGCGGGGTACGGGAGCGGCGGTTTAGGGGTTAATAACTTTATTAGGTTGCGGCGGGGTAAAGGAGCGGCGGTTTAGGGGTTAATAGCTTTTTTATTGTTGGGCTAGTGAGGGGGGATAGCGGATAGAGGGTTAGACAGTGCGGGCTATGTTAGGGAGGCGTGTTAGACAGTGCGGGCTATGTTAGGGAGGCGTGTTAGACAGTGCGGGCTATGTTAGGGAGGCGTGTTAGACAGTGCGGGCTATGTTAGGGAGGCGTGTTAGACGTGTCGGGCTATGTTTAGGAGGCGTGTTAGACAGTGCGGGTGTTTTAAACTTTAGTCAGGTTTTATAGGCGCCGGCAGTTTCTAACGTGCCGCAAGTCACTGGCGACGCCAGAAATTTGTACTTACGCAGATTTCTGGACATCGCTGGTTTGTGAGACTTACGGCACGTTAGCATCTGACGGCGACCTATATGGGATAGCTCGAGTTGCGAGCTGAAACTGCGGGCGACGCCGGTTCCCTCGCTTGCGCCGCAAACTGCGATCGATATCGGATCGCGCCCTTGATTTGAGGCATAGTACTGCAGTGTTGGAATTCTATTTTGGTATATTAGAATTGAATGATTCAGCTCAGTAAGGCTAAATTTTATAGCGTTAGGACCAGTCTATCTTGGGACTGGCTGAGCAGAATATAGCCATATTGTGTGACTAAGATCCCAATTTTATTTAAAAGTAAAAAAGTTTTTTGCAGGCAATTTTTTGCAGCATTCTATAATATTTGGTCTCATTTGTTTGGATGTGTGCCCATGTTGTATTTCTAAAATATAATGCTGTTTGCTTTCTCTGCTAGCTCAGCCCATTTCATTGGGTTGTGGTTTCAATTAGCAGAAGCAGTTATTTCATATACAATCTTATTTTCTAATTGTCTAACAGTTTTGAAAACCAGTAACAGATGGCATACTGGGTATTGTGAGGATAAAGGATAGATTTGGATAAAAGAATTATAATAGGCCACAGCTGTTACCACAATTTATTGTGGGGTTGCAGAATTCCCATGTAGAACAATTGGAAGGTAGAGAGAGGCAAAATACATAGACAAAATATCCTTTATAATGTTGGGTTCTAGTACCAGGGAAGTAAAAGAAATTGGTCTAACATGGAATGGGTTTATTTAAAGGGACACTAAACCCAAATTTTTTCTTTTGTGATTCAGACAGAGCATGCAATTTTAAGCAACTTTCTAATTTACTCCTATTACCAAATTTTCTTCATTCTCTTGGTATCTTTATTTGAAATGCAATAAAGTTTAGATGCCGGCCCATTTTTGGTGAATAACCTGAGTTATTCTTGCTGATTGGTGGATAAATTCATCCACGAATAAAAAAGTGATGTTGAGAGTTCTGAACTAAAAAAGAAGCTTAGATGCCTTCTTTTTCAAATAAAGATAGCAAGTGAACAAAGAAAAATTGATAATAGGAGTAAATTAGAAAGTTGCTTAAAATTGCATGCTCTATCTGAATCATGAAAGAAAAAAATTGGGTTCAGTGTCCCTTTAAGGATTTATCCCTAGTTTCTAGTAGGAAATAAAAGGATAACTGGTAAACACAGGATGATTTTTATAACCTTATATATTTATTTACTTGTGCCCAGTGTATTTAAAGGTAAAGTGGTCTTTCAGCTACATAATGGAAGAGCATAGGGATAATATACATGGTTTAATGCCAGACTTTATATGTCAGATATTGTGAGTTTTCTTTCATGTAAGTGGCAAGAGTCCATGAGCTAGTGACGTATGGGATATAATGAATTCCACAAAACAGCTTTATCTTGATAGAAAATCAGATAAGGAGACTCACAAGAGAGAGCAGACAATTTCAGAAACTCTTCTAACAGAAGAGATAGCCAAAAGAAATAACACTTTCCAAGAAAGTAATTTTATATCCAGAGAATGCATAGGCTCAAAAGGAGGAGCCTGTAAAAATTTTAAAAACAAATTGAGACTCCAAGGAGGAGAAATAGATTTAATAACAGGTTTGAAACAAATCAAAGCCTGAACAAAACAGTGAATATCAGGAAGTTTAGCAAACTTTCTATGAAATAAGACAGAAAGAGCAGACATTTGTCCTTTCAAAATATTTGCAGACAAACCCTTATCCAAACCATCCTGAAGAAACTGTAAAATCCTAGGAATTCTGAAAGAATGCCAAGAATAATTATGAGTGGAACACAGACTTACGAGCCTGTATCATAGTGCTAATCACTTAGTCAGAGAAACCTCTATGTCTAAGCACTAAGCGTTCAATTTCCATGCCTTCAAATTTAGAGATTTGAGATCCTAATGGAAAAATGGCCCTTGAGACAGAAGGTCTGGCCTTAAAGTGGCCAAGGCTGGCAACTGGACATCCGGACAAAATCCGCATACCAAAACCTGTGAGGCCATGCTGGTGCTATCAGAAACACATGAGATTGTTCCATTATGATCTTGGAGATCACCCTTGGAAGAAAAATCAGAAGCGGAAAAATATAAGCAGGTTCGAAAAACCAAAGAACTGCTAAGGCATCCACCATCTCCGCCTTAGGATCCCTGGACCTAGAAAGGTATCTGGGAAGCTTCTTGTTTAGACGAGAGGCCATCAGATCTATTTCTGGAAGATCCCACATCTGTACAAGATGAAAAACCCATCTGGATGGAGAGACCACTCCCCCGGATGTAAAGTCTGACAGCTGAGATAATCCGCTTCCCAATTGTCTACACCTGGGATATGAATTGCAGAATTTTGACAAGAGTTGGATTCTGCCCAAGAAAGTATCCAAGATACTTCCTCCATTGCTGAAGGACTGCAAGTCCCTCCTTGATGATTGACATATGCCACTGTCGTGATATTGTCTGTTTGAAAATTAATGTAAAGTTCTCTCTTCAATAGAGGCCACGCCTGAAGAGATCTGAAAATAGCACAGAGTTCTAAAATATTGATTGAAGATTCCAAACCCCTTGTACTGTCAGAGACCCCAAGACAGCTCCCCAACCTGTAAGACTTGCATCTGTTGTGATCACAGTCCAGGTAGGACAAACAAATGAGGCCCCTTGAACAATAAGGTGATGGTCTAACCACCAAGTCAGAGAGAGTTGAGTGTTGGGATTTAAGTATAACAGTTGTGATATCTGAGTATAATCCCTGCACCATTGCTGCAACATGCAAAGCTGTAGAGGTCTCATATGAAAACGAGCAAAGGGGATTGCATCCGATGCAGCAGTCATGATACCTAAAACTTCCATGCACATAGTCACTGAAGGGAATGATAGAGACTAAAGGTTTAGACAAGTTAAAACTAACTTCATTCATCTCTTGTCTGTCAGACAAAGAGTCATGAACACTGAATCTATCTGGAAACCTAAAAAGGCGACCCTTGTCTGAGGAATCAAGAAACTCTTTTGTAAATTGGTCCTCCAACCTTGTTCTTGCAGAAACCACATTAGTTGTTTCGTGTGAGATTCTGCTAAATTAAAAGATTGAGCTAGTACCAAGATATTGTCCAAATAAGGAAACACCGCAAAACCCTACTCTCTGATTACAGATAGAAGGGCACAGAGAACCTTTGAAAAGATTCTCAGAGCTGTCGCTAGGCCAAATGGAAGAGCGACAAAGTGGAAATGCTTGTCTAGAAAAGAGAATCTCAGAAACCGATAGTGGTCTGGATGAATCGGAATGTGAAGATAAGCATCCTGTAAGTCTATTGTGGACATGAAATGCCCTTGCTGAACAAAAGGCAGAATAGTCCTTATAGTCATAATCTTGAAAGTTGGGACTCTTACAAAATTAATTAAAAATGTCAGATCCAGAATTGGTCTGAACGAATCTTCTTTCTTTGGGACAATGAATAGATTTGAATAAAAACCCACACCCCATTCCTGCAGAGGAACTGGAACAATCACCCCTGATAGCTCATTTCCGAAAAGCCTGAGCCTTCACAGGGTTTGTTAGAACATGAGCAAGAAAGAATCTTCCCATGGGAGGTGTTATGCTGAAATCTATTTGATAACCCTGAGAAACAATATTCCGAATCCACTGATTTTGAACAGAAACTGTCCAAATGTGTTGAAATAATTTCAATCTGCCCCCCACCAGTTGAACTGGTTTAAAGGTTCGTACCTTCATGCAGTCTTAGGGGCTGGATTTGTTTTTTTATAAGGCTTGGATTTATTCCAATTCGGAGATGGTCTCCAAATAGAGCCAGAGGCCATAGGGGAAGGAGAGGTCTTTTGTTCTCTATTCTGACGAAAGGAACAAAAACAATTGGGAGCTTTAAATTTACCCTTAGATTTCTTATCTTGGGGCAGAAAAACTCCCTTTTCCCCGGTGATAGTGGAAATAATAGAATCCAATTGAGAACCAAATACATTACAACCCTGACATGATACAGATAGTAATCTAGACACCATATCAGCATTCTAAGATTTAAGCCATAAAGCTCTTCTAGCAAGTATAGCTAAAGACATAGATTTAATATCAATCTTAATGACATCAAATATAGCATCACAAATAAAATGATTAGCATGTTGAAGTAAAAGAAACATGCTAGACAATGCAGGATCTATTAACTGTTGAGCTAAACTGTCCAACCAAAAAGTTGAAGCAGCAGCAACATCAGCCATAGAAATGGCAGGTCTAAGAATATAGCCAGTATGTAAATATGCTTGTCTAAGATAGGATTCAATCTTCCTATCTAAAGGATCCTTAAAGGAAGTACTATCTTCCATAGGAATAGTAGTACGTTTGGCAAGAGTAGAAATAGCCCCATCAACCTTAGGGACTTTTTCCCAAAACTCTAAATTAGCCACAGGTAAAGGATTTAGTTTTTTAAACCTAGAAGAAGGGTAAAAAGAAGCACCAAGTTTAGACCATTCCTTAGTAGCATCTGGAATAGGAAAAACTTCAAGAGTAACCACAGAAGTTTTAAAAACAGAATTCAAACGTTCCTCATCAGCAGAAGATACTTCAGTATGCCGTCGATCAATACAAGCTTAATCAGATTTATGAGAGTTTTGGAGAGACCTTTTACATTTATTTGAAGGCGGAATAGCAGACATAGCCTTCTCTATGGCTGCAGCAATATAATCTTTTATATCTACAGGAATATCATGTTCATTAGACTGTGAAGGTTTAACAGTAGATGTATTTATACTTATAGAAACACTATCAACATGTAATCATTTTTAATAACAAGTGCCACATATAAGAGCTGAAGAAGTAAGATCAGCTAATTTACAACATACACACTTAGCTTTGGTAGAATTGTATTCAGGCAGCTTAGCTCCTACAGTAACATCAGAAGCAGGATCAGTCTGAGACATCTTGCAAAATGTAACATAAAAGAAAAAATAATATTTAAACAAAATATCCAATTTCCTTAAAGTAGCAGTTTCAGGAATGGGGAAAATGCTTATGATAAAATAAGGTAATAATCAAAAGCAAGCAACTTAGCCCTCTATGAAACAAATGAGAGCAGAGAGCAAAAGAGGGAGAAACTTAATATAACAAATTTTGGCGCCAAGAATGGCGCTAATGAAGAAAGAAAACTTTTGGCGCCAAAGCTCAATAAGTGAAATGACATGACTCACGTCATAACAGGCGTGACTTCACGCCAAATAAATTTGCTACAAGAAAGTTGCAAGAAATGACACGACTCGTGTCACGACAGGCGCGACTTTGTGGCAAAAATGTTCACGCCAAAAATATTGCAATAAAAAGTAACATTCTGCGTCACTGCAAGCCTAAGCCCACGAAAATTTGGAAAGAAACAGCTTCCAAGCTACAACTAACTGGGAACCCCAGGTAAGTCTAAAAACTGTTAGACTGCAAAGGGAAATGCACAGACCTAACTCCTGGCAAATATACACAATATACATTTAAAACTTTATAAGATAAAGTGCCAAACATAGCTGAGAGTGTCTTCAAAATTATATATACTTACCAGAAGACATCCATCCACATATAGCAGACAATCAAACCAGTACTGAAACATATCAGTAGAGGTAATGGTACAAGAGTATATGGTCAATCTATAAAGGGAGGCAGCAGATGAATCCCTGCGACCGATTTATGGAGAGCCCTATGAAAACTTTTCCATAGGCGAAAACATGGTATCATCAGGCAATACTCCCTTCACATCCCTCAGACAAACACTGTACTTTGAGAGGAACTGGGTTTCAAAATGCTTAGAAGTGCCTATCACAGAAGAAAATCAACCACATCTTGCTTCACCACCTCCACAAGGAGTCAAAGTTTGTAAAACTAAGGTATGAGTGAGGTAGGAGGTGTATTTATAGGCATTTTGAGGTTTGGGAAACTTTGTCCCCTCCTAGTAGGAATGTATATCCCATACGTAACTAGATCATGGACTCTTGCCACATACATGAAAGAAAAGGATATTAAGACAGAAGGTTGTAACCCAAAGGAAGAGGCCACAGAGGACTGGATATCTGCACCAGATCTGCAAACCAAGTCCTGCAAGACCAAGCAGGAGCAATTGGGATTA
Source organism: Bombina bombina (assembly GCF_027579735.1). Classification (NCBI taxonomy): domain Eukaryota; kingdom Metazoa; phylum Chordata; class Amphibia; order Anura; family Bombinatoridae; genus Bombina; species Bombina bombina. The sequence continues at coordinate 1,201,899,230 of NC_069499.1, read as the reverse complement.
TTGATGACACTTGATCCTGGCTATTACTCTTGGTAACAGAACAAGTGGAGGAAAAATTTAGGCCAGACAAAACAACAAAGAAGCTACTAGAGCAGTGTTTCTCAACCGCGGTCCTCAAGTACCCCCAACATGTTTTCATTATAGCTGAAATAGAGCACAAGTGAAATAATCAGCTGATGGGTAAAAGCAGTTTAGTAACCATGGTTACTGATCAGCTGATTATTTCACCTGTGCTCAAGTTCAGCTACAATGAAAACATGGCCTGTCGCGGTTGAGAAACACTGTACTAGAGCATCCACAAAGTCAGCCTGAGGAACCCTGGACCTCACAAAGTATCTGGGAAATGTGTTGCTCAAATGAGAAGCCATCATATCTATTTGCAGAAGACCCCATAGGTCTACAATCTGACTGAATACTTCCAGATAAAGAGACCATTCCACTGGTTTAAGGGATTGGCAACTGATAATATCTGCTTCCCAATTTCTCACCCCTAGAATAAGTACTGCTGAAATTATACAGGAATTCGGGAAACCTCCCTCATCAGCAGGGAAATGCGAGTTCACCACTTGATGATTGATGTAAGGCATTTCTGTGACATTGTCTGACTGGAAACGAAAATAAGTCTCTTCTTTCAAGAGAGGCCAGAATTGAAGGGTTCTGAATATTTATGGGCAACCTCACCTCCTGAAAAAAAAAAAACTTCCTGTGCTCTCCCTAGACAGCACCCCAGTCTGAAAGATTTGTATCTGTCGAGATCACAGTACAATTTGGTCAGACAAAGGATGCCCCCAGAACAATGGACCAATGATTGATCTACCAGGAAAGGAAATGCCTTGTTTTGGCATCCAGAAGAACCTGAGCCAACTGAGAGTAATCCCTGCACCACTGATAAAGCATAAAAGCTGAAGAGGCCACAAGAAAAAGGAATAGCATCTGAGGCTGCTATCATTGGACATAAAACTTCCATACAAAGAGCTACAGAAGAAGAATTTACTGACTGAAGATTCACGCAAGCTGAGAGTAACTGCAGCCTTCTCTGTTCTGCCAAAGACAGTCTCCTGGAGACTAAGTTAATTATTACACCCAGAAGAGTAATCCTGGACTGAGGGGACAGAGAACTTTTGGGAACATTTATACTGCTAAATATAAATTCTAAAGATGGATCTTGTACCAAGATATCGTCCAAGTAAGGAAACACCCTGAGCTCTTATTACTGATAAGAGGTCCCAGTACCACGTAAAGATTCTGGGAGCATTAGCAATACCAAACAGAAGAGCAACAAACTGAACATGCTTGTCCAGGAAAGCAAACCTTAGAAATTGATGATGATCCACGTGAATAGTGATATGGAGGTAAGAATCCTTTAGATCTATAGAGGACAGGAACTTCCCTCATTAAACAAGAGGAAGAATAGTTTCCATCTTGAAAGAAGGAACAATGAGAAATGTGTTTAAAGTTTTCAAATCCAGAGCAGGTCTGTAAGTTCCTTCTTTCTTGGATTCAATAAATAGGTTGGAATGAAACCCCTTACTCTGTTCCAATTCTGGAATTGGAACTATTACACTTATAGATTCCAGATATAAAATCAACTGAAAAAAGGATCTTGCCTTCTTTAGAACATAAGACAGTAGAAAGCTTCCCCTGAGAGGCCTTGATCTGAAAACTATTCTGTATCCTTGAGAAATTATGTTCAGAACCCATGGAAAGAAACCAAGCTCCTTGAAAAAGGTGTAATCCTCCCCCTACCAGAAGATCTGGAATGGGGGCTGCAGACTTGGTAGTGGAGACAAACTTCTTAGACCGTTTGGACCTGTTTCAATTAGGGTTTGACTTCCAGGACAAACTGTTTCTCGAATGAAAAGGATGACTACTGGTTCTTAGATTGATGAAAGGAATGAAAATAGTTAGAAGCCCTAGATTTACCCTTAGACTTCTTATCCTGAAGGAGAAAGGCACAATTCCCCCAGTCACCATGGAAATAATGTCATCCAGACCAGGCCCAAACATCACCTTCCCTTTCAAATGAAGAGACAGAAATCTAGATTTATAAATCATGTGAGCAGACCATGATTTCAGCCACAAGGCTTTCCTAGTTAAAACTGATTGTGCCATATTCTTAGCATTGATCTTAATAATGTCAACAACAGCATTACATATTATGCATTAGCTGTCTTCCAGAGTTTTAATTGATTAGAAAACTTTTCACCACCAGACTCCTCAGAGAGCTGCTCAAATAAACCCTCACACCAAAGGGTAGTGGCCGCAGCAATGCAAGCAATACTAATTGCTGGCCTAAAAAGAAAACCTGTTTTCAAAAAAGCCTTTATATGAAAAAACTCTAATTTCCTATCCATAGGATCTCTTAAAGAAGTACTATCTTCAAGAGAAATAGTAGTACATAAGCCAAAGCAGAAATAGCCCCATCCACTTTAGAAATAGTTTCCCAAAGCTCTGAATTTGACATAAGTAAAGCAAACATCCTTTTAAATCTTTGAACAGGATAAAAAGGGATACCAGGCTTGGACCACTCTTTTGAAAATTATCTCAGAGATAGCATCAGGAACTGGAAATACTTCAGGAGACTTAACAGAGGGTTTAAAAATTAAATCCAGCTGTTTAACATACATATACTTAGTAACCTGAGAATTATGAATCCCTAAAGTACATAATACATCTCTAAAAAGGTGTTTACGTTTAAATAAAAAAAAAGAAGATTTAGTTTCCTGATCATAGACTGGCTCCTGATCATCTGAAAACACTCACTAAATCAGAAGAACCAGGACCTGAAACATTTAGCTGAACTGACTTTTAACTTACATAAAACAGATATTCTTGTTGAGGGACTATCATTAAACACCTTCTTATGCTTACTTGGAAGGATCATGGTTGCCAACATCTCAGATATAGTAGAGTGTACAAAGTCTTTAAACCCTGGTGTTTTATTTTATGGGTCATGTAGTTTAGTTTTAGCTATAATGGTGGGGGTTTTATGTTGGATACTGTAGTTTATTAGTTTTTTTTTTGTATCTTAGCCTTTTTTTATTTCATTTAGTGGGGGTAGTTTAGAAGGGGGTTAGCTTAGAGGGGAGGGTAGGTAGAGTAGGGTTAAATTGTTTTTGGGGTTGTGGCGGTTTAGGTTTAATATATTTTTTTACTTAGATTTTATTGTAACTTAGGGGGATTAGTTTACAGGGGGGTTAGGTGTTAGGTTAGTTTGCATTTGGGGTATGTGGTGGCATAGGGGTTATTAGTTAGATACTTGCGGTGGGTGTTTAGTAGCATAGGGGTTTATAGTTAGAGACATAGGGGTTAATAGTTTATTGCGGTGGGTATGTGGCGCCATAGGGGTTTACAGCAAGAGGCATAGGCGTTAATAGTTTATTGCAGTTGGTATGTGGCAGCATAACGGTTTATAATTAGAGACTTGCGGTGGGTATGTGGTGGCATAGGGTTAATATGATATATACTTGCAATGGGTATCTGGTGGTATAGGGGTTAATAGGATAGTACATGCAGTGGGTATGTGGCGGTATAGGGATTAATAAGATAGATACTTGTGATGGATATGTGGCAGTTTAGATGTTTATTAGTGTAGTGTAAGTTTGAGATTGTTGGTTACTTCAGTTTAGGGGTATTAGAATTAGTGGTTAGGCACACAACAGTTCTATTCAAGGGATCCCTTTATTATACATCGCCAATATGGTTGACGATGCTGGGTGTTGTCTATAGCCAGCATCGCTGACCAGTGGCATGTATAGTAAATGCCTCTCGGCTGATCCCTTAAAATATTTTTAGCCCCGTAGTACTATTGATCATCAGGGGATTTACTCTGATTTTTTTTTTTGTGTGCCACTACCTATACTCCAAAGACTTTCCTCTGTCCAAACAGTAGCTCTATGAGGGGAAACCAACCCTCAAATCAGTCTGAGAACCCTTCTCACAAACATCTGAAGCACCTACCTTCTTCACCTTCCTCCTGTGAAGGCAAAGACAAGACTAGTTTCCAGTAAGGTGGGAGGGGCTTTAAGGGCTATTGGAGTTTTGGGAATCTTTGCCTCCTCCAAGTAGTCAGCAGCATTATTTCCAGGAGTATCATTCACTCCCACCACCTTTATGAAAGAAGTACTAATCACCAAGGCGATAGTTGAAGTACCTTTGTGACTTGGGCAGAACGCCATAATTTATCTCAGCGATTGAAATTCTTGGTGTGGATAATTGGGAAAAAGGCTTCCTCATTCATCAATTTCTTTTCCCCTCGGTGAATGGTTCTTGAATCAAGAAGTATTCAACCACTGGAGAAGGCCAGACATCTGATAACCTCTTGCAGGAATCACAAGCTACCCCACAAGCGACTGATAGATGCACTAGTGATTCCCTGGCCTTTTAAATTTGATTTAGCTTTTTCTACCTTTTGTGTTACCATCCAGGATAATAGCCAGGATAAAACAGGAAAGGGCATCTTTGATTCTAATTCTTTTGGCATGGTCTTGCAGGACTTGGTATGCAAATCTAGTACAAATGTCCTCCAGTCAGCCTTGGTGTCTTTCTCAATGTCACTTCTACCATCAAGTCCTCACATCTCTCAATTTGACAACATTGTGATTTAAGTTTTTCAGATCAAGTGACAGATACTTTGATTCAGGCGAGAAAGCCTGTGACAGGACACATTTATCACAAAGTCTGGAAAGTTTTCCTTTCCTGGTGTGATTCTAAGTATTACCATTTGGAATTTGTTGCAGGATGGTCTGGATAAGGGTTTATCAGCCCTTAAAGGCCACATTTCTGCCATTTCAGTCTTATATCACAAGAAGATTTAGAGACTTCCTGACACTTAAGCCTTTGTTTAGGCTTAGGTCAGGATACAACCATTTATCAGACCTGCTTATCCTCTGTGGAACCTTTAACAAGTCTACACCTTCTGTTAAATCCAACTAGGGAGCGTTTTGTGATATCATCAGTGGATGGAGCTTGGCAGTCATTTCAAAGTTGCCAGAAATAATATTCATTCTAAAATAACTTTTTTACCATTCCTGCTACATTATATAGAAAGGGGTGCAGGAGGCTATTTGCAGCTTAATCTAAGGTAAGACTTTAACATGACTAAGGTGTAGACTGTCCCTTTAACTTCGTTTTTAAGGTTCTTCAGGCTCAACTGTTTAAACTTATACATGGTCTGGATATTTGACTGTTGTCCTTGAATGTTTTATTTCTCATGGCTATTTCCTTGGCCATAAATGTGTCGGAACATTCTGCTCATTCTCCTTACCTGATTTTTCATCAGGATAAAGCTGATTTACAAACTACTCTTAACTTCCTACGGTTGTTTCTTTTGACAACTCAATAAGGAAATTGTAGTCCCATCTCTCTGCCCAGCACCAAAAACCAAAATGTATGCCTACCTGATGAACTTTTTTCCTTTCATGATAGTGAGTCATTGCACCCCAACACACCACATACCTCCCACTTCCTATGATCTTCAGTCATACATATAGCCAAGTAGATGAGGAAAAACATAATTTATGTAAGAGCTTACCTGATAAATTAATTTATTTCATATTGGCAAGAGTCCATGAGCTAGTGACGTATGATATATACAATCCTACCAGGAGGGGCAAAGTTTCCCAAACCTCAAAATGCCTATAAATACACCCCTCACCACATCCACAATTCAGTTTAATGAATAGCCAAGTAGTGGGGTGAAAAAATAAGGAGTAAAAAAAAAAATATACAAAAAGGAGGAACTGGAAATAAAATTGTGCTTTGTGCTACAAAATAATCATAACCACCATAAAAAGGGTGGGCCTCATGGACTCTTGCCAATATGAAAGAAATTAATTTATCAGGTAAGTTCTTACATAAATTACGTTTTCTTTCATGTAATTAGCAAGAGTCCATGAGCTAGTGACGTATGGGATAGAAATACCCAAGATGTGGGTAACCACAGAAGAGTCACTAGAAAGGGAGGTATACAATAAAAACAGCTATTTCCGCTGAAAAAATTAAATCCACAAAAAAATAAGTCTCTCATAAATTTCAAGAAAAAAAACTTAAAATCATAAGCAGAAGAATCAAACTGAAACAGCTGCCTGAAGAATTTTTCTACCAAAGACTGCTTCAGAAGAAGCAAATACATCAAAATGGTAAAATTTAGCAAATGTGTGCAAAGAAGACCAAGTTGCTGCTTTGCAAATCTGATCAACCGAAGCTTCATTCTTAAAAGCCCAAAAAGTGGCGACTGATCTAGTAGAATGAGCTGTAATTCTCTGAGGCAGAGACTGTCCCGCCTCCAAATAAGCCTTGTGAATCAAAAACTTTAACCAAGATGCCAAAGAAATTGCAGAGGCTTTCTGACCTTTCCTAGGACCAGAAAAAACAACAAATAGACTAGAAGTGTTCCTGAAATCTTTAGTAGCTTCGACATAATATTTCAAAGCTCTTACAACATCCAAAGAATGTAAAGATCTATCAAGAGTATTCTTAGGATTAGGACATAAGGAAGGAACAACAATTTCTCTACTAATGTTGTTAGAATTCACAACCTTACAAAGAAATTTAACGAAGTCCGCAAAACAGCCTTATCCTGATGGAAAATCAGAAAAGGAGGCTCACAAGAGAGAGCAGACAATTCAGAAACTCTTTTAGCTGAAGAGATAGCCAAAAGAAACAACACTTTCCAATAAAGTAGTTTAATATCCAAAGAATGCATAGGCTCAAAAGGAGGAGCCTGCAAAGCCTTCAAAACCAAATTAAGACTCCAAGGAGGAGAGATTTATTTAACAACAGGCTTGATACGAACCAAAGCCTGAACAAAACAGTGAATACAGGAAGTTTAGCAATCTTTCTATGAAATAAAACAGAAAGAGCAGAGATTTGTCCCTTCAAGGTACTTGCAGACAAACCTTTATCCAAACCATCCTGAAGAAACTGTAAAATTCTAGGAATCCTAAAAGAATTCCTATTATGAGAAAAACACCATGAAATATAGGATTTCTAAACCCGATAATAAATCTTCTTTGAAACAGACTTATGAGCCTGTAGCATAGTATTAATCACTGAGTCAGAGAAACCTCTATGACAAAGTACAAAGCGTTCAATTTCCATTCCATTCCACCTTCAAATTTAGCGATTTGAGATCCTGATGGAAAAACGGCCCTTGAGACAGAAGGTCTAGCCTTAAAGGAAGTAGCCAAGGTTGGCAACTGGACATCCAGACAAGATCTGCATACCAAAACCTGTGAGGCCATGCTGGTGCTATCAGAAACACATGCAATTGTTCCAATATGATCTTGGAGATCACCCTTGGAAGAAGAAGAAGAGGTGGAAAAATGTAAGCAGGTTGGCAAAACCAAGGAACTGCTAACGCATCCACCATCTCCACCTGAGAATCCCTGGACCTGGAAAGGTACCTGGGAAGCTTCTTGTTTAGATGGAAGCCATCAGATCTATTTCGGGGAGACCCCACATCTGCACACAATCTGACAAAATACATCTGGATGGAGAGACCACTCCCCTGGATGTAAAGACTGATGACTGAGATAATCCGTTTCCCAATTGTCTACACCTGGGATATGTATCGCAGAAATTAGACAGGAGTTGGATTCCGCCAAAGAAATTATTGAAGATACTTCTTTCATCGCTAAAGGACTGTGAGTCCCCCCTTGATGATTGACATATGCCACAGTTGTGATATTGTCTGTCTGAAAACGAATGAATGATTCTCTCTTTAATAAAGGCCAAGCCTGAAGAGCCCTGAAAATAGCACGGAGTTCTAAAATATTGATTGGTAACCTTGCTTCTTGAGGATTCCAAACTCCTTGTGCTGACAGAGAACCCCAGACAGCTCCCCAACCTGTGAGACTTGCATCTGTTGAAATCACAGCCCAGGAAGGACGAACAAAAGAGGCCCCTTGAAGAATCCGATGATGGTCCAACCACCAGGACAGAGAGAGTTGAATGTTGGGATTTAAGTATATCAACTGTGATATCAGCATGCAAAGCTGTAGAGGTTCTTTATTTTGATGAAAGGAACAAAACCGATTAGAAGCTTTAGATTTGCCCTTAGACTTTATCTTAAGGCAAAAACACTCCCTTCCCCACAGTAATAGTGGAAATAATAGAATCCAACTGGGAACCAAACAAATTATTACCCTGGAATGATAGAGATAGTAACCTAGATTTAGATACCATGTCAGCATTCCATGATTTGAGCCATAAAGCTCTTCTAGCTAAAATAGCCAAAGACATAGATTTAACATTAATCTTGATGATATCAAAAATGATTAGCACGTTGAAGCAAACGAACAATGCTATGCAAATCAGAGTCATTTTCCCGTTGTGCTAAGCTATCTAACCAATGCTACGTCACTTCCGGCTACAGAGGACGTCGACGACAACAACGCCAGGTCGGCACATCCGACAGCAGCCCAGATTCTACAGATTTTTCTTGCAGCGAGGGGGAAGGAGTTCCAGGAGGCGGGGTGGCCGCAAACATCGCCGTTCACAGCAAGACACCTTACAATCAAGCCCAGCAGAAGTCATCACAGGAGGCTGCACCACAACAATGGAGAGCAACCCGCTCCAACAAGGAAGTATAGTAATTAATATTTCAGACTATCCTTTGAAAGAGAATGAAGCTGCAGTTTTACAAAAGGGCTTATCATTCTGCCCATTGGTTGATTGTAACTTTTTCAATTTGAGAAAGGACTTGCAACATTTTTTTCGTAATGTGAGACTCAAAGTATGGCATGCTTCTGTTAAAAATAATCTTGCACAACCCTTTCTCCCCTCTCTTTCTAAAGGTAAAATATCTGCTAACACTGTTTCTTCCTCAAGTGTACAGGTTGAACAATATGGTGGTTCTGGAGACAACATATTGAGCATTAAAAGCCTAGGCTTACGCAATAAAAGCACTTTTGTCCCACATAATACCCACCATAGTGTGGAAACATTTGAAAAATTGGTGCTAGCAGATTTTGATAAATTGAGATTATTCAACAAAAGAGAGTCAGTTAAATTTAAGGGCCTTGACAATTTTACATCTGCTGATAGATTAGCATTGAGAGGTTTGAAGGATAATAATAACCTTGTTTTGAAGCAGGCTGACAAGGGCGGGCCACTGTGGTACTCAATAAGAGTGATTATAAGAAGGAAATTTGTTTACAACTGAGTGACAGTAAGGTGTATAAAAAAATGGCAGGTAACCCACTAGGGTTAATAAATAGGGAGATTCAGTCAATTGTAAATTTTGCCCTTGTGAATGGGTTAATTGATTCTAAGACAGGCATTTTTTTGCAAGTTAAAGATTCAATCACTCCAGTTTTGTATGTTTTACCTAAAGTGCATAAGTCCATGAATGCTCCCCCAGGGCGCCCTATTGTGGCTGGAACAAATTCATTTTTTTCCCACATAGCCATCTATTTAGATAAAGTTCTTAGACCCTTGGGGGAGCAGTCATGCACTTTTATTAAAGACACAAATGATTTTCTAACTAAACTGGGTGTTTTGCAATTACAGACTGACAAATTTCTTCTATTTAGTCTCAATGTCACTATCTTATATACCTCCATTCCTCATGCTAGTGGCATTGATGCGGTAAGGAATGCTTTTTACTCAGGGGGTTCATACTCTGATGATATGATTCATTTTTTATTACAACTACTTGAAGTCATTTTGTACAATAACTATTTTTTATTTGAAGATACTTTTTTCCTTCAATTACAGGGGACTGCCATGGGCCCAACGTCGCCCCTAATTATACCAACATTTACATGAACTCTTTTGAAGAGAAATTTGTTTTTGAGCACCCGTTGTTTCGTCAGTGTGGCGCCACCTGGTGGTGCTACATTGACAACATTTTCGGGGTCTGGCTGGGTGACGTTGGGGCCCTGGAGTCCTTTGTTGCAGATTTAAATCTATCTACTACCAACATTTCACTCAAACTCACCAGTAGTGAGACTATAATTGATTTTTTAGATGTATCAGTTACCAAGGTTGGCAGTGGCTTTTCAACTGATATCTTTAGGAAATAAACTGATAGAAATAGCCTCTTATACTTTAACAGCACACATCATCCATCTCTAGTAAAGTCATTACCACGTAGCCAAATGTTAAGAGTGAGACGCATTGTGGATAATAAAAGTACTTCTAGACAGAGGTTATTGGAAATGGGAGATACATTTTTACAACAGGGTTATCCACAAGAGCTTATTTCTAATACTATAAATAGTGTACTTCCTCTGAAGAGAGAGACCCTTTTGAAATCTAAACTCCCAAAAACTGACAATAAAAGAATGACATTTGTATCTGAGTACTGTAGACAAAGTAACTTCATTTCTAAGATTATTCGCCACCATTGGTGCATTTTACAAGGATGCAATTCAGACATTGAGGAATTTCAGCAATATCCAATGCCTGCTTAAAAACGTAGTAAGAATTTGCGGGATATATTAATTAGGGCTGATATTGGTCCTGGTAAAGTGAAAAATCAGAGTTATATTACTACAAAGAACTTAGGATGTTTCCCATGTTTAGGTTGCAGTAACTGTGGGTCCATTATTAAAAGTCCCTATTTTCTCCACCCACATACTGGCTACAAATTTCAGTATAGGGATTATTTTACCTGTAACACTAAATTTGTTGTTTATATGATCAAATGCCCATGTGGGCGTGTTTATGTGGGCGAGTCTACTAGACGCATTGGGGACCGCATTACATGACACAAAAGCAACATAAGATGTAAGGTTCATACTGCCCCTGTTGCCCATCATTTTATTTCTGCTGGGCATCAAGTCAGTCAACTTAGGTTCCAGGTAATCGAGCAAATCCAAACCCCCAGATGGGGAGGCAATAGAGAGCTATTGCTGAAGCAACGTGAAACGTTTTGGATTTTCAAACTGGATCCCTTGGAACCTAAGGGGATGAATAGAGAAATTAATTGGCTACCGTTTTATTGAGTAATGTATAATTCTGCAATATTTTCTAATTAATTATGTATATATTGCTTCTTTATTTTTAGATTTAATTGAAACCAGTACCATTATATATGATAGAGTGGATTCTTCAGTGGCTGTCTGTAGAAGCATTATAAGTATACTTGTTAAAATGCCTTGCTGTTAGAACAGTGATTTTTTGATTATTTCTTTTTTGCTGCATAGGTAAACTGTTTAGGAAAGATAGATGACATATTAGTAATGATATAAATATATATTTTCTTGATAACTTTTTACCAGTGAACATAGGTTTTGTGCACACAATAAGTAGAATATAAGTGTACATATTTATTCTAAGAGGCCTCTTAGCTGTTTTTTAATCTTTTTAACTACACACTTTATAACACAAGAGGGCGCTATATTTATCTGTTTGATATTATTCAGAGTGTAAGGGTTAAAATCCCAGGTACTTGCCTATATAACCAGGTGTGTGGTGATTTTTTATATCACATGATTAAGGGGCACTGACCCCAAAACGTTGTGGTGTTGTCTGTTCCTGTTATGCTATAACAATAAAATTGAAGATTTAAAGGAGAACTCTCTGTTTGCTGCATCCCATAATGAAACTGCCAGACTGCAAAGGGAAATACACATAGACCAGACTTATGGCAAATATATATATTTAAAACTTTATACATAAAGCGCCAAACCATAGCTGAGAGTGTCTTAAATAATGATACATACTTACCGAAAGACACCCATCCACATATAGCAGATAGCCAAACCAGTATTGAAAGCTATCAGCATAGATAATGGTATAAAACAGAATTTATACTTACCTGATAAATTTCTTTCTTTTGCGATGTACCGAGTCCACGGATTCATCCTAACTTGTGGGATATTGTCCTTCCTGACAGGAAGTAGCAAAGAGAGCACCACAGCAGAGCTGTCTATATAGCTCCCCCCTTAACTCCACCCCCCAGTCATTTGACCGAAGGCCAAGGAAGAAAAGGAGAAACTATAAGGTGCAGAGGTGACTGAAGTTTATATAAAAAATACTATCTGTCTTGAATAGACAGGGCGGGCCGTGGACTCGGTACATCGCAAAAGAAAGAAATTTATCAGGTGCGCATAAATTCTGTTTTCTTTTGCAAGATGTACCGAGTCCACGGATTCATCCTAACTTGTGGGATACCAATACCAAAGCTTTAGGACACGGATGAAGGGAGGGGCAAGACAGGAACCTAAATGGAAGGCACCACTGCTTGCAAAACCTTTCTCCCAAAAATAGCCTCCAAAGAAGCAAAAGTATCAAATTTGGAAAATTTGGAAAAGGTATGAAGCGAAGACCAAGTCGCAGCCTTACAAATCTGTTCAACAGAAGCATCATTTTTAAAAGCCCATGTGGAAGCCACCACTCTAGTGGAGTGAGCTGTAATTCTCAGGAGGCTGCTGTCCAGCAGTCTCATAAGCCAAACGGATGATGCTTTTCAGCCAAAAGGAAAGAGAGGTAGCCGTAGCCTTTTGACCTCTACGCTTTCCAGCACAGACAACAAACAAAGAAGATGATTGGCGAAAATCTTTGGTTGCCTGCAAATAAAACTTCAAGGCACGAACCACGTCCAAGTTGTGCAACAGACGGTCCTTCTTAGAAGAAGGATTATGACACAGAGAATGAACAACAATTTCCTGATTGATATTCCTGTTAGAAACAACCTTAGGGAGGAACCCAGGTTTGGTACGCAAAACCACCTTATCAGCATGGAAAACAAGATAAGGCGAGTCACATTGTAATGCAGATAGTTCAGAAACTCTTCGAGCTGAAGAGATAGCAACTAGAAACAGAACTTTCCAAGATAGAAGCTTAATATCTATGGAATGCATGGGTTCAAACGGAACCCCCTGAAGAACTTTAAGAACTAAATTGAGACTCCATGGCGGAGCAACAGGTTTAAACACAGGCTTAATTCTAACTAAAGCCTGACAAAAAGCCTGAACGTCTGGGACATCTGCCAGACGCTTGTGCAACAGAATAGACAAAGCAGATATCTGTCCCTTTAAGGAACTAGCGGACAATCCTTTCTCCAATCCTTCTTGGAGAAAAGACAAAATCCTAGGAATCCTGATCTTACTCCATGAGTAGCCTTTGGATTCACACCAAAAAAGATATTTACGCCATATCTTATGATAGATCTTCCTGGTGACAGGCTTTCGAGCCTGAATCAAGGTATCTATGACCGACTCAGAAAAACCCCGCTTTGATAAAATCAAGCGTTCAATCTCCAGGCATTCAGTTGCAGAGAAATTAGATTTGGATGCTTGAATGGACCTTGATCAAAAGGTTCCGTCTCAGTGGCAGAGTCCATGGTGGCAGAGATGACATGTCCACCAAGTCTGCATACCAAGTCCCGAAGCTCTCTCCTGTTTGATTCTGGCAATCAGACGCGGAAGGAGAGGGAATGGTGGAAACACATAAGCCAGGTTGAACGACCAGGGTACTGCTAGAGCATCTATCAGTACTGCCTGAGGATCCCTTGACCTGGATCCGTAACGAGGAAGTTTGGCGTTCTGACGAGATGCCATCAGATCCAATTCTGGTGTGCCCCATAGCTGAACCAGTTGAGTAAACACCTCCGGATGGAGCTCCCACTCCCCCGGATGAAAAGTCTGACTACTTAGAAAATCTGCCTCCCAGTTCTACACCCCTGGTATATAGATCGCTGATAGATGGCAAGAGTGAGTCTCTGCCCATCGGATTATCCTGGAAACTTCTATCATCACCAAGGAACTCCTTGTTCCCCCCTGATGATTGATATAAGCTACAGTCGTGATGTTGTCCGACTGAAACCTGATGAATCCGGCCAAAGCCAGCTGAGGCCACGCCTGAAGAGCATTGAATATCGCTCTTAATTCCAGAATATTTATCAGTAGGAGGGCCTCCTCCTGAGTCCACAAACCCTGTGCTTTCAGGGAATTCCAGACTGCACCCCAGCCCAGTAGGCTGAAATCCGTCGTCACAATAACCCACGCTGGCCTGCGGAAACACATTCTCCTGGACAGGTGATCCTGTGACAACCACCAAAGAAGAGAGTCTCTGGTCTCTTGATCCAGATTTATCTGAGGAGATAAATCTGCATAATCCCCATTCCACTGTTTGGGCATGCATAGTTGCAGTGGTCTGAGATGCAAGTGAGCAAACGGAACTATGTCCATTGCTGCTACCATAAGTCAGATTACCTCCATACACTGAGTCACTGACGGTTGAGGAATGGAATGAAGAGCTCTGCAGGTGGTTAAAATCTTTGATTTCCTGACCTCCGTCAGAAATATTTTCATGTCCACCGAATCTATCAGAGTTCCCAGGAATGGAACTCTTGTGAGAAGAATAAGAGAACTCTTTTTCACGTTTACCTTCCACCCATGAGATCTTAGAAAGGCCAATACCGTGTGAGACTTGGCAAGTTGGACAGTCAACGCTTGAATTAAGATGTCGTCTAGATAAGGCACCACTGCTATGCCCCTCGGCCTTAGGACTGCCAGAAGGGACCCTAGCACCTTTGTGAAGATTCTTGGTGCCATGGCCAACCCGAAGGGAAGAGCCCCAAACTGGTAATGCCTGTCCAGAAAGGCAAACCTGAGGAACTGGTGATGATCTTTGTGGATAGGAATGTGTAGTTACGCATCCTTTAGATCCACGGTAGTCATATATTGACCCTCCTGGATCATTGGTAAAATAGTCCAAATGGTCTCCATCTTGAAGGATGGAACTCTTAGGAATTGGTTTAGGATCTTGAGATCTAGAATTGGTCTGAAGGTTCCCTCTTTTTTGAGAACCACAAACAGATTGGAGTAGAAACCTTGCCCCTGTTCTGTTTTCGGAACTGGGCAGATCACTCCCATAGTAAAAAGGTCTTCTACACAGGGTAAGAACGCCTCTCTTTTTGTCTGGTTTACAGACAATTGAGAAAGATGGAACCTCCCCCTTGGAGGAGAATCTCTGAAATCTAGGAGATACCCCTGGGTTACAATTTCTACGGCCCAGGAGTCCTGAACGCCTCTTGCCCATGCCTGAGCAAAGAGAGAAAGTCTGCCCCCTACTTGATCCAGTCCCGGATCGGGGGCTACCCCTTCATGCTGTCTTAGTGGCAGCAGCAGGCATTTTGGCCTGTTTACCCTTGTTCCAAGCCTGGTTAGGTCTCCAGGTTGGCTTGGATTGAGCAAAGTTCCCCTCTTGCTTTGCAGCAGGGGAAGAGGAAGCGGGATCACCCTTGAAGTTTCAAAAGGAACGAAAATTATTTTGTTTGGTCCTTGTCTTATTTGACTTATCTTGAGGGAGGGCATGACCCTTCCCTCCAGTGATGTCTGTAATTATCTCTTTCAGTGCAGGCCCGAATAGGGTCTTACCTTTGAAAGGGATGGTCAAAAGTTTAGATTTAGATGACACATTAGCTGACCAGGACTTAAGCCATAACGCTCTTCGCGCTAAAATGGCAAAACCTGAATTCTTTGCCGCTAACTTAGCAAGATGAAAAGCGGCGTCTGTAATAAAAGAATTAGCCAACATAAGGACCTTAATTCTGTCCAAAATATCATCTGAAGAGCCTCTTCTAGAGCCTCAAACCAAAAAGCAGCTGCAGTGGTTACCGGAACAATGCACGCTATAGGTTGAAGAAGAAAACCCTGATGAACAAAAATTTTCTTTAGGAGACCCTCTAACTTTGTATCCATAGGATCAATGAAAGCACAACTGTCTTCAATAGGTATAGTTGTACGCTTAGTCAGAGTAGAAATAGCTCCCTCCACCTTAGGGACCGTCTGCCATGAGTCCTTTATGGTGTCAGAAATTGGGAACATTTTCTTAAAAACAGGAGGGGGAGCAAACGGAATACCTGGTCTATCCCACTCCTTAGTAACAATGTCCGAAATCCTCTTAGGGACCGGAAAAACATCAGTGTAAACAGGAACCTCTAAATATTTGTCCATTTTACACAATTTCTCTGGAACGACAATAGGGTCACAATCATCTAGAGAAGCTAAAACCTCCCTGAGCAATAAACGGAGGTGCTCTAGCTTAAATTTAAATGCCGTCATATATGAATCTGTCTGAGGGAACATCTTTCCTGAATCAGAAATCTCTCCCTCAGACAGCTAATCCCTACCTCAGAACATTGTGAGGGAATATCGGATATGGCTACTAAAGCGTCAGAAGGCTCAGCATTTGTTCTTAACCCAGAGCTACTGCGCTTCCCTTGCAACCCTGGCAGTTTAGATAAAACCTCTGTGAGGGTAGTATTCATAA
The DNA here is from genome assembly GCF_027579735.1 of Bombina bombina. NCBI lineage: Eukaryota > Metazoa > Chordata > Amphibia > Anura > Bombinatoridae > Bombina > Bombina bombina. Next base: position 1,201,883,003 of record NC_069499.1, on the reverse strand, counting down.
CTGAAGCCATATCTTGCAAGGTGAAAGAATTAGACGCACTAGAAGTACTTGGCGTTGCTTGTGCGGGCGTAACTGGTTGTGACACTTGGGGAGAACAAGATGGCGAAACCTGATTTACTTACCAAATTCTTATAAGTCAAAATATGCTGTTTGCAATTTAAAGACATATCAGTACAATTGGGACACATTCTTAGAGGGGGTTCCACAATGGCTTCTAAACAAATTGAACAATGAGTTTCCTCAGTGTCAGACATGTTTAACAGGCTAGTAATGAAGCAAGCAAGCTTGGAAAACACTTTATTTAATGAAAAAAACACAATTTGCAAAAACGGTACTGTACCTTTAAGAGAAAAAAAGGCATACACAAACTGCAAAACAGGTTAAAATTGCTTCAAAAATTCCGAAATTTTAACAGTGTACCCACTAAGCTTTAGAAGGATTGCACCACAAGTAAAAAAGTAATAGACCCCCAAATGAAAAAAATGGATTGATAAGTGTCTAAAACCGGTTAAAACCCCCTAAAGCACCTTGCCACAGCTCTGCTGTTGCCCTACCTGCTCTTAGGAAGCGATAATATGGGGTTTAAAGTTTCAATTAGTCCCTCAGAAGACTATCAGGACCTCAGGAGAAGTTGCTTGCTGCTTGTAAATGTAGGCCCCGTCCACCTCACTCAATGTTGCTGGGGCCTACACAAAACTAACAAACCCTGCCTGAAAGTCATATGGGTTATAAACAACCCCAAAGAACCCTCAAGCAAATGTCCCATAAAACAGAAAACGTTACTCCCAGACACAAAAACGTTTGTCCCAAATTCACATAACAAACTGAGTGCCCACAAAAAATTAACCCTTTATGCAAGCTAGTAAAAACCTCTGATAACACCCTTCTCCTAATGGGGACACTGTCAGCCTTTCTGAGTTAACACAGTCTCTGCAGAAAATATGACTGAACATACCTCATTGCTGTATAGCAAGAAACCGTTCCTCACACTGAAGTTTTCCTGTACTCCTCAGCTACTGTGGGAACAGCAGTGGACCTTAGTTACAAATGCTAAGATCATCATCCTCCAGGCAGAAATCTTCATCTATGTCCTGCCTGAGAGTAAATAGTACAACAACAGTACCATTTAAAAATAACAAACACTTGATTGAAGATAAAATAAAACTAACAGTTTAACACCTCTTCTCTTTACCCTTCCTGCTTAGAGCCAGCAAAGAAAATGACTGGGGGGGTGGAGTTAAGGGGGGAGCTATATAGACAGCTCTGCTGTGGTGCTCTCTTTGCTACTTCCTGTCAGGAAGGACAATATCCCACAAGTTAGGATGAATCCATGGACTCGGTACATCTTGCAAAAGAAAAGAGTATATCGTCGATCTGAAAAGGGAGGTAGGAGATGAATCCCTACGACCGATAACAGAGAACCCTTGAAAAGATTTCTCGTGAGGGAAACCATAAAACCAAATAGGTGATACTCTCTTCACATCCCTCTGACAAACACTGTACTCTGAGAGGAATTGGGTTTCAGAATGCTTAGAAGCGCTTATCACATAAGAAATCATAAAGCACAAACTTACTTCACCACCTCCATAGAAGGCAAAGTTTGTAAAACTGAATTATGAATTGTGGGTGTGGTGAGGGGTGTATTTATAGGCATTTTAAGGTATGGGAAACTTTACCCTCCTGGTAGGATTGTATATCCCATACGTCACTAGCTCATGGACTCTTGCCAATTACATGAAAGAAAATAAAAGCAGGAAACATAAAGCAGTGCAAAACAAATACAAATTTCACAAACTCCCCTTTTCCTCTTTCTGACCATCATCTCCCTAACTTGCAACATCACTTCCCTCCCTACAACCCCCCATTCCCCTACCCCTTACACCAAACTTCACAGAAGCACTAAGTCATTAGATCAGCAACAGCTTGCTAGCTCTCTCGAACCTCTCCTCTCTTCCATCACCTCCTTTTCCTGCCCTGACCAATCTATCTGCCACTATAACTCCACCCTTACATCGGTCATTGACACCCTGGCCCCTCCTACCATAGCTCAGAAACCACACTCTCATCCTCAGCCTTGGCATACTCCTCTGACACGGTACCTATGCAGATGTTCCCGTACTGCTGAGCGACACTGGAGGAAATCTCGGAGTTCAGCTGACTTTCTTCACTACAAGTTCACTCTGAACTCCTACTATTCAGCCCTTAATATTTATAAGCAACAATACTTCTCTAATCTCATCTTTACTCTTTCCTCTAACCCAAAACGTCTTGTTTTCCACGTTCAATGCTCTTCTCCACCCAACCCCACCTCCTAATACAACTTCTCTCTCAGCTCAAGATTTTGCCAGCCACTTCAATAGCAAAATTAACTCCATCAGAAATGAAATCACCTCTCAACTTACTACCAATCTCCCACCCCCTCAAAAGCTCACAATCATTCAAAACCCAAATACCCTTAAATTGAGCTCTTTTGCCCCTGTTACCGAGGAAGAAGTTTCTGCCCTTATACTGTCCTCCCACCTCACTACCTGTCCCCTCTACCATATCCCCTCACAGCTACTCCCCTCCCTCTCTTCTACCCTCACCCCCATACTCACACACATTTTCAACCTCTCCCTCAGCACTGGTATATTTCCCTCATCTCTAAAACATGCACTCCTCAAAAAAACCTTCCCTCGATCCAACCTACCCATCCAACTACTGTCCTATTTCCCTACTCTTGCCTCAAAGCTCCTTGAAAAGCTAGTATATGCATGTCTATCCCATTTCCTTACACTATACTCTTTTCTTTTCCCACTGCAATCTTGATTTCATCCCTATCACTCCACAGAGACAGCAATTGTCAAGGTTACCAATTACCTACTTACAGCAAAATCCAAAGGTCACTTCTCTCTGCTTATCCTCCTTGATCTGTATGCAGCCTTTGACACTGTTGACCACCCTCTTTTGCTCCAAACCCTCCAATCCATCAGCATCTGCGACACAGCTCTCTTGGGGTTCTCTTCCTATCTAACCGTACCTTTAGTGTAGTCTTCTCCGGAGCACCCTCTGCCCCGTTACTACTGTCTGTTAGGGTACCTCAAGGCTCTGTCCTCGGTCCCCTTCTCTTTTCAATCTATACGTCATCATTAGGTTCCTTAATAAAGTCCCACGGGTTTCAATATCATTTGTATGCCGATGACACCCAAATCTACCTCTCTGCACTAGACCTACCTCCTTCCTTACTAACCCGTGTCACTAACTGTCTTTCTCATATCTCATCTTGTATGTCCTATCACTACCTTAAGCTAAATCTCTCCAAAACTGAACTCCTTATTTTTCCCCCTTCTTCCAAAATCTCCCCCCCCCCAATTTTCTATAACTGTTGATAATTCCATCATTACCCCTGCCCGATGTCTTGGGGTCACACTTGACTCAGACCTTTCCTTCACTCCTCACATTCAGTCCTTGGCTAAAGCCTGCCGCTTTCACCTTAAAAACATCTCTAAAATTAGTCATTTCCTTACACAAGACACAACTAAGATTTTAATCCACTCTCTCATCCTTTCCTGTCTCCACTACTGCAACTCCATCATCTCTGGTCTACCTAGCTGCTGCCTAGCTCCTTTACAATCCATAATGAATGCCTCTGCCAGGCTCATCTTCCTTACACATCACTCTTCATCTGCTGCACCTCTCTGCCAATCATTTCACTGGCTTCCTCTTGCCTCCAGGATTAAACACAAAATCCTCACACTGACATATAAAGCCCTCAACTGCACTTCCTAACATTCCCGTTTACAGGACTTCTCCAGACAGGCCCCCATCCTGTGGAACTCCCTGCTTTGCTCCACAAGACTCTCCCCTAGTTTTAACAGCTTCAAGCGCTCCCTAAAGACTCTACTATCCAGGGATGCATACAACAAACACTAACTTTTCCTAACTCCATAGCTTTCCCCTTGAACCCCTTAGAATGTAAGCCTATGAGCCCAGCTGTTTGAATATTTGCCTTTATAAGAGCCGACTACAAAAGTGCAACTCTCGGCTGGGCCCTCTACCCATTTGATCCCTATAAATTTTATCCTGTATACCAACTATGTTTATAGCACTGCGGAATCTGTTGACGCTCTACAAATACCTTATAATAATATAATGCCACCACATGAACAAAAAGAAAGGGTGGAGCTTGTGGGCTCTTACCATCAAAAAAGAAATCAATTTATCAGATAAGCATAAATGTTGCTTTCTTTCATCAGATGCTCAACAAGTCATCACATGTGGGAATCAATACCCTAGCAGTGGAGTCCATAAGACTAACGTTAATAGGGGGGATAACCAGTAAAAGCAGGATGTTACTATTCAGGCACTATGGCCAGCAGAACTTTTTCTGCCAAAGGCAGCCTCAAAAGAAGCATACACATCAAAGTGATAAAAAAACTGAGAGAAAGTGTGTGAAGAAAACCAAATAGCTGCCTTACAAATCTGATCAATAGAAGTCTCATTATGAAAGGGCCAAGAAGTAGCGACTGCTCTAGTAGAATGAGTAGTAATGCGCTCAGGGGGAGGTTTCCTTGCACTAAATAAGCCTTGCGAACTAAGGCTTAAAGCCAAGCTGCTAAAGTAAAAGCCAGTTGCAAGGCGCAGAAAAATGAACAAAAAGAAAAAAACTTTTGTGGCTTCCCAAACCTCAAGAGCTCTATAAAATCCCTCCCAACCTCACATGTACCTCAGTCTTTACTTTACCTTCGCTGTAGGTGGTCAAAGAATGAAGATGTCGATTTGATTCTTCAGAGAAAAGGATTTCTAATTTATCAGGTAAGCATAAATTATGTTTTCTGTTTTCTTTCTTTTCTTTCATACAGGAGGTCCACAATCCATTCCTCCTGGGAACTGATACCCAAGCTGTGGAGTACACAAGTAAAAACATAAAAGGAGCGATTTAAAAAAAACTTTTTAAGTCCACAACCATACAAAAACTCAACAAGGGCAATTTTTATTTTTAAAATGCACCTAAAAAATAAATCATATAGGCAAAAAAAAATTCAAACTGAGATAACTGCCTGAAGGACCTATCAAAGGATGCCTCAGAAGATGTAAAAACATCAAAATAGAAGTAAAAATATGCAACGAAGACCAAGTAGCTGCATTGCAAATTTGATCAACTGAAGCCTCATTCTTGAAAGCCCAAGAAGTGGTGACTGACCTAGTAGAATGAGCAGTAATCTGTTGCGGTGGAGGCTGACCTGACTCCAAGTAAGCCTTGTGAATCAAGAGTTTCAACAAAGAGGCCAAAGAAACAGCAAAAACTATACTATATAATATTTCAATGCTCTAACAACATCCAAATTATGCAAAGATCTCTCTGAAGCATTCTAATGACCAGGACACAAAAAAGGAGAACAATTTCTCTGATAAAGTTGTCTAAAGAAACAACTTTAGGCAAAAAGTCAAAAGTATTTATCTTGTTATGAAAAACAAGATAAGGAGGATCACAAGAAAGTGCAGATAACTCTGAAACTCTTCTAGCATAAGAGAGAGCCAATATATCCACCTTATGCATCAGTTCAATAGGAGGAGCCTGCAAAACCTTTAACTCAAGGTTACGATTCCATGGAGGAGAAATTGGCTTGATCACATACTTAATACAGGCCAAAGCCTGAACAAAACTATGAATATCAGGAAGATTAGCAAACTTCCTATGAAATAAAATGAAAAGAACAGAAATCTGCCCCTTCATAAAGCTGACAGATAGGCCCCTAGATGAAGAAATTCATGACTGATAAAGTCTGCTTCCCAGTTGTTCAAACCTGAAATATTAAGCACAGAGATTAGACATGAATTGATTTCTGCCCATGGAAGAACCTTCATGGCTAGGGAAATGTGAGTTCCCCCCTGATGGTTGACATAAGCAACTGCTGTGAGATGTTCTGTTTGGAAACGGGGATTAAACTCCCTTTTCAACAAAAGCCAAGCCTGAAGAGCCCTGAAAATAGCACAGAGTTCTAGAAAATGTATTAGCAACCTCGCCTCCCGAGGATCTCCAACTCCCTGTGCTCTAAGAGATCTCCAAACAGCTCCCGACCTGAAATACTTGCATCTGTATTGATCACAGTCTAGGCAGGATGAGCAAAAGAAGCCACCTGAATAATGATTTGATGATCCAGCCACTAAGTCGGAGACTGACTTGTACTGGGATCCAGAAAAATAAATATTTTTACCTTTATTTGAGGAAACAAGAACTCTGAAAAATTAATCCTCCAACCATGTCATTGAAGAAACAGTCTGTTGGTATGAGAGTTTGCTTAAGGTAAAGATGGAGCCTGAACCAAGATATCATCCAGGTAGGGAGCAACAAACTGGAAATGCTTGTCTAGAAAGACAAACCTCAGAAACTGGTAATGTTCCCTGTGTATTGGAACATGAAAATAAGTACCCTTTAAATATATTGTAACCTTGCTGAACAAAGCTGAATAGTCAGAATAGTTTCTTTTTTGAAAGAAGGAATACTTACAAACTTGTTTCTTTCTGATCCAGGGCTGGTTTGAATGTACCTTCATTTTTTGGAAAAATGAAGAGATTTGAATAAATCCCCATTCCCTGTTCCTGCAAAAGAACTGGTAAATCACTCCCATAGTTTACGATTTAGAACTGACTGGAAAAAAAGCTTAAGCCTTTAACATTGGAACATTGGACAGAAAAAACTTCCTTTAGGAGGCCTTGTTCTGAAACCTATCCAATAGCCCTGGGAAGCTATATTCAGAACCTAAGGATCTGGAACAGACTGAAACCACGCCTCCTGAAAAAGGCATAACCTGCCCCCTGCCAAAACCTCTGGCTCGTGGCTGCACCTTTATAAAGATTTGGTAGTAGGGATAGATTTCTTAGCCTGCTTTGACTTGTTAGCACTAGGCCTTAAGACTAGAAGCTTTAGATTTCCCTTTAGAACTCTTGTCTTGGGGAAGAATAGCCTCTTTTCCTCCAGTAACAGTAGATATTATAGAATCTAAATCAGAACCAAATAGTTTATTTTCCTGAAAAGAAAGACAATAATCTGGATTTTGACACCATGTCAGCAGACCAGAACTTAAAGAGATACATTTAGCCACCAATCAGCAAACGCTACCCAATGTGCTGAACCAAAGATGTGAGGGCTCATAAGCTTAGATTCCTGCTTTTTCAAATAAAGATACCAAGAGAATGAAGAAAAATTGATAATAGGAGTAAATTAGAAAGTTGCATACTCTATCTGAATCATGAAATAAAAATGTGAGTTAAGTATCCCTTTAAGCCATAAAGCTCTCCTAGCAAGGACTGACAAATACATGCTTTTGATATTGATCTACATAATATCAAACACAGCTTCACAATTAAAATAATTTGCAGTTTTGAGTAAATCCAAAGGATTTTAACTAGCAGAGTCATCAGAACACTATTCTATAGGACTAAAAAAACAGAAAGTTGGAGACGGAGCTTGGCCCAGAGTGAGATGGCTTAGAGCTCCATGCAAGCACAGCTATTTCTGCCCGTAATTAAAGCATTCAGGAACAGGGAATCCGGCATTTTGTGATCCAGAGCTGATGGTCACCACCTGTAACCCACTTTTGATCCCTTGGTCCGTGGCGATCACCCGCTAAAACGACTGCATTTTGTGGATTTGCACATATCGGCCGCAATGGAGGAGACCATGCGGACCGATTGAAGCGAGCTGCAGAACAAGGGCTCACAGAAATGATACATGCCTGAATTGAAAAGTATGTACCATATTACTATCTACCCATATCTCACTAGATATCTACTAATTCCTGCTAATGACAGGCTCCCTTTAGGGCTGCAATATTTTGAATGAATACAGGCTTGCTACATGGAACAGTAAAAAAATGAAAGTTGAAGCAGCAGCCACATCAATAGAAATAGCTGGCCTAAGCATATACCCTGCTTGTAAAAAGGTCCTTCTTTCAAAAGACTCTAATTGTACCTAAAAGTACAAAAACATCCAGCAGATTTAAGCCATAAATTACCACTAGTGACTGTTGCAATAATAGCATCCAGTCCAAGCCCAAACAGAGTGTTGCCCTGAAAATGGAGAGAAAGCAGTCTGTGTTTGGAAACCATATCAGCAGACCAATACTTAAAGCACCACTAAACAGAGTAGAATAGCTTCATCAATTAGTGCATAATAAGAAGACAATGCAAAAGCATTTTTTCTAACAAATTTCAAAGGTAATGGGGGTGGGGGGTCTTTAAGGCTTCCGGTAGTGATGGTTGCACTTCTGTAAGCTCTGTGCGGGCCCATCCAACCAAACAACCATTATCTATGTCTCCTAAGGTACCTACCGCCAGCCACAAATACCCATTGCGCTGACCATCGGCATTGGCGACTGCCTGAGACCACTCTTAGATGAGTCCAAGAAAGCAGCAGCACTCACCAATTCATCAAAAATTGTAGCTTTATTGGGACACCAAGGTGAAGAAAGACAACGTTTCGAACCTCTATTCCTTGACATGAGTCCGAAACGTTGTCTTTCTTCACCTTGGTGTCCCAATAAACCTACAATTTTTTTATGAATTTGTGAGTGCTGCTGCTTTCTTGGACTGTATCTTGTTCTGGGGGGGGGACTTGTGAGGAGACCTTAACAGATTTGCACCACCGTGATTTATCATTATGCTTTACCTTTCTTGAACAGTACCACTCTTAGATAAGGCCTTCTCATGCCATGTTAGATGCAGTGATACACGGGGGCTGTGAGGTGAAGTTTGCCGGCAGACTGGCACAATGTGCAAGATTTTAGATATACAACCTGCTAGGACACTTGGAAAAGCACGGAGCCCTGATCTTCCACGTAGCCCCTTAAGTTCCTCACACACCACGACACGGCACTATAAGGCCTCCTCAATAAACCGGCACCTAGTAAGTAACTCTTTCTAAACTATAGATTATACACCTAATATTGCTTACTTGAAGCAGAAAAGTTTAATTTGGAGTAACCTTAACACCCTTTTTCTTTCACAATTCACCTCAGTCTTTAGGACGCTTTATAAACTCAGACAGCTTTTGAGTTTGAGTTTGAAGCCTTTAAATTTGCTTAATATACATCATCTCATCAGAAAATAACCATAAGGTTACATTTACCAGGATCTCTGGTAAACTCAATACTGTCTCAACAAACCTCAAACCTGAGCATGGCCGCCTAATGCCATGGTATAAAACAAGACCTCACAGCCCAGAAAATTATTTCTCCTATATATTTTCTCTCTTTACACTGGTACCTTTTAGCACTGAACAAGCGATTCTGGTCAAGCAGAGCCAAATTAACACCCATTTAAGTGTACCAACAAGTTATTACTGCGCATATAGTTTATAGCTCATATTTGAATACAACAGCCATGTCGCCTACATGTCCTTCCAAGCAAGAAAATGGAAAAAAATCCCTACACCAGAACACGCTTGCAATCAATAACTTCTTCAAACTTTTAGAAACCCCTTCCAATTCTTTTTCTGGCTCACCTAACCCAACTCAAGCCTCCCCGAGACATATTTCGGAGGACGTACCAGAAGATTTGCAAGAATTATGTCAGCTATCTTAATCTTTACTAGCCTCACTGCCTTCTAAAGAGGATGTCACATCTCTTATCACACAAGTAAGACTGTGCATCAAAAAGGAGTTGACTAAAGAGATCAAGGACCTAGGTTTCTGAGTGGAATCTTTAGAAGAGGATTTGGAAACACACACTGCTGAAATATCAAACATCCAACAATAAATACAAGAATAACAATCACAACTTGACCAGTTACATGATTACAATTGAGGATATCGAAAACAGAATATTTGACTTTGAGGCATCCCAGAAACTGTGACTGATGAAAATTTAGAACCCTTTCTTCAGCATATCTTTTTTTTGGTTTCAGAACTCTGGACAGCACTTTTTTATTGGTGGATGAATTTATCCAACAATCAGCAAGGACAACCCAGGTTGTTCACCAAAAATGGGCCGGCATCTAAACTTACATTCTTGCATTTCAAATAAAGATACCAAGAGAATGAAGAAAATTTGATAATAGGAGTAAATTAGAAAGTTACTTAAAATTTCATGCTCAATCTGAATCACGAAAGAAAAATTTTGGGTACAGTGTCCCTTTAACCTTCCAAAATATCTACATTCTGCCAAGCTTTCAGTTGGGATTGGAACCTCCAGCTACCCTTTTCATTGTTCTTTTTATTGAATGTAAAATGTCCTTGTCTACTCATTTAAAATGGTTGTTATGGGGGACGGGTAAATTTCCTGATACTTAAAACTGTCATTAGTTCTTTGTTTATTTCAATTTTTTTTATTGTTCTCATTCACACACTAATTCTAGACCTTTCTGCTACTGGTTTCCATTCTACATGGTATGTGCAACCTATTTCTACACCCATCTTTTTAATCACACATTAGCACTTGTAAAGACACGTCTTTTAAACCCCTCAAAGAACTCACAACACTCCTACCCCACATTGAACATCCAGTCACAAAATGCCAAGGGCCTCAATAGCCTACACAACATTTAATTAGGCATGGGAAAAAGAAGAAGGCTGCTTAGGAGCAGCCTTAATAAAAATTATCAATCCTATTAACAGGTTGACTATAGCAGGACAATCCACTACCGCTAAAGCAATTAAAACTTCCCACAACAAGGCATGAATATGCTCAAGCCTGAAATTAAAACATCCTCTGCCAAAACAGCTGGACTATATTCAGAATAAGAGTCCTTAGAGAGTCAGAAACACCCCTATCATTAATAGGGTGATTGCTCCTAAGTGAAGTTCCTGATGAGCTAAAGGCCAAAGAAGAGCCACCTTCAAATCCTTGTAGATATGCTGTAGACCAAAACTTGGCAGTAACAGGCAAGATATGAAGAGATACTCTAATCAGGTAACTGTAATAAGAGGCAGGATACTTGCATAGGCTGTAAACTGGAACTATGTAGTAACAGCTAGTAATGCAGATTTTGTAATAACAGGCAGGATACTTGCATAGACTGTAGACTGGTAACTTTGTAGTAACAGGCAGGAATGCAGATCTTTGTAATAACAGGCAGGATACTTGCATAGGAATGCAGATCTTTGTAATAACAGGCAGGATACTTGCATAGGCAGTAGACTGGTAACTTTGTAGTAACAGGCAGGAATGCAGATCTTTGTAATAACAGGCAGGATACTTGCATAGGCTGTAGACTGGTACTCTGAGGCAGTCCTTAGGAAATATATTTTTGTAACAGCAGACAGATGTGAGGATAGGCTGTAAACTGGAACGCTGTAGTAACAGACAGGAATGCAGTTCTTTGTAATAACAGGCAGGATACTTGCATAGGCTGTAGACTAGTAACTTTGTAGGAACAGGCAGGAATGCAGATCTTTGTAATAACAGGCAGGACACTTGCATAGGCTGTAGACTGGTAACTTTGTAGTAACAGGCAGAAATGCAGATCTTTGTAATAAAAGGCAGGATACTTGCATAGGCTGCAGACTGGTAACTTTGTAGTAACAGACAGGAATGCAGATCTTTGTAATAACAGGCAGGATACTTGCATAGGCAGTAGACTGGTAACTTTGTAGTAACAGGCAGGAATGCAGATCTTTGTAATAACAGGCAGGATACTTGCATAGGCTGTAGACTGGTACTCTGAGGCAGTCCTTAGGAAATATCAGATAATTAGCCAAGGTCAATTGCCAGGAAATCAGTCCAGAAATGAAACAGTGCCAAGGGAAAATCCAAAAGAGTAGTCTCAAAATTAAGCAGTAATCAGGCACCAGGAAATCCAACAAAGCTGAATTTAAACAGGAATCTGGCGCAGAGGCTCTGTCAGAGTGCAACACTCAATGTCAAGGCCTAGAACTAAAAGCAAACCTGCCTCATATAGCAGGCTGCTGATTATAGTATTTGTTACAGCTGGTAGGCAGGTGGAGCCAGAGAGCCAAAGTTGCAGCAAACAGAAAACCAATATTTTCAGCCTGTGATCAAGCAATCTGGTGGCAAAGAGTTAAAGGATTACTTTCTGTTATAATTTTTAAGCTAAACAACTAACATATTAAAGTTAATAAACATTAATTAAAACCTACTGACCTATATTTTCTCCAAAACAAAGTTTCATAACGTTCTAAAAGTTATATCTTTTATTCGCCGATGATGTCACGTTATCCTGCCCACTATTTTCAGCACTGCATGTTCAAAATACTTAAACCAATAACTTTGTGTTTAAAGTGCCATTTTGAAACCTAGGTATTGTAAATGGATTGGTACAGAGCAAAGGATACCCACGGAGTGGGTTTGGAAAACAATTAAATTTGGAGACAAGATTTCTGATATACGGTAGAGATATGTTAATGAAATGCTATTGATAAAAAGCGTATTTGGGGTAGTTAGTTAGTAACAGGCATAGAAAATATTTACTTACAGTGGCCTTTTAAGTCAGCAGGCTGTGGAAAGAACAGCAGCAGAAATAGAAACAGGTCCCAGGTTCAATTCTAGGCTGGATCATTAATTAATTCAGGCAGGCTGGAACTTTTGCAGTAGTCCAGCTCACTGATTACAACCAGCAGTCGTGTCAGGTCTGGAACATTTAAGATCTCCTTGTCTCCTTGTCTGTAAAAGAACCAATAACCATAGCCCAATACCATTTGGACAGGGAAAACAAGGTAAAAGGTAAATGATTGCACTTACAGAATTTGAAGCACCTCCAGGTGCAGTAAGAGCAGGCTGGGATTTCACAGCCTCCCAGCTGACTGTACTCCACAGCTTACTGCACACCCAGGAAAACAGTGATGTGACATCCAAAAAAAGGGCAGAGTGATATTTGGATAGACTCCACCAAACACAGCAAGTGTATATTAAAAACAATTTTTTTAAAAGTGACACATTTCTCAGCCTCTGCAAGGGCTGTTTCCTCAGGCTAAAGCTTCACTTATAGAAGAGTGAATATACTCCTTAAGTTTTTTAGAAAGTTCAGATGAACTTTCCTGGAATCAACTCTGATAGGGCAAAAACTCTTACACATTCTGAAGTGCAGTAAAACCCTGTTTAGGATTAGTAATAAACATATAATAAAGCGCATGTGACACAACTGGGAATCCTTATATAGCAAACACAAACTAGAAGGGGTTAAGTAACAGACAATCTCCGTTCAAGATGATCAGCTGACTGACCAGAGGCCTGAGCTGCACCAGTTTGCTCCATAGTACCAGTAAGCAAATATCTTAAGTATCAGGGATAGACTGAAGCAAATAAGCAGTATAAAGCACATAAATAGTTAATCCCTAATAAGCAGAAAAGGCAAAATGTAAAATGATTAAACCTTAAAAGGAAAAAAATTATTTATCTAAGAACTTACCTGATAAAATAATTTCTTTCAAAATGGCAAGAGTCCATGAGCTAGTGACGTATGGGATATACATTCCTACCAGGAGGGGGCAAAGTTTCCCAAACCTCAAATGCCTATAAATACACCTCCCACCACACACATACTTCAGTTTAACGTATAGCCAAGTTGTGAGGTGTAAAAAGGAGTAAAAAAGCATACAAAAAAGGAACTGGAAAATAATATTGTGCTTTTATACAAAAAAAATATAACCACCAAAAACAGGGTGGGCCTCATGGACTCTTGCCATTATGAAAGAAATTAATTTATCAGGTAAGTTCTTACATATATTATGTTTTCTTTCATGTAAATGGCAAGAGTCCATGAGCTAGTGGTGTATGGGATAAAATACCCAAGATGTGGAAGTCCACAGAAGAGTCACTAGAGAGGAAGGGAGAAAATAAAAACAGTTATTTCCGCTGAGAAATTAAATCCACAAAATAAGTTCTTATAAACCGAAGAATCAAACTGAGACAGCTGCCTGAAGAACTTTTCTACCAAAGACTGCTTTAGAAGAAGCAAATACATAAAAATGGTAACATTTAGTAAATGTATGCAATGAAGACCAAGTTGCTGCTTTGCAAATCTGATATACTGAAGTTTCATGCTTAAAAGCCCATAAAGTGGCAACTAATCTAGTAGAATGAGCTGTAATTCTCTGAGGCATACACTGTTCCACCTCCAAATAAGCCTTGTGAATTAAAAGCTTTAACCAAGATGCCAAAGAAATGGCAAAGGCTTTCTGACCTTTCATAGAACCAGAAAAGACAACAAATAGACTAGAAGTCTTCCTGAAATCCTTAGTAGCCTCCACATAGTAATTCAAAGCTCTTACCACATCCAAAGAATGTAACGATTTTTCAAGAGAATTCTTAGGATTTGGACACAATGAAGGAACAACAGTTTCCCTACTAATGTTGTCAGAATTCACAACCTTAGGAAGAAATTTAAACAAAGTCCGCAAAACAGCTTTATTCTGATGGAAAATCAGAAAAGGAGACTCACAAGAGAGGGCAGACAATTCGGAAACTCTTCTAGCAGAAGAGATAGCCTTTAAATCCAAATTTCCATGTAGGAGAAATAGACCTAATAAAAGGCTTGATATGGACCAAAGCCTGAACAAAACAGTGAATATCAGGAAGTTTAGCAATCTTTCTATGAAATAAAACAGAAAGAGGAGAGTTTATTCCCTTCAAAGTACTTGCAGACAAACCTTTATCCAAACCGTCCTGAAGAAACTGTAATAATTTAGGAATTCTAAAAGAATGCCAAGAGAATTTATGAGAAGAACACTATGAAATATAGGTTTTCCAAACCCGATAATAAATCTTCCTTGAAACAGACTTACGAGCCTGCAACATAGTATTAATCACTGAGTCAGAAAAGCCTCTATGACTAAGCACTAAACGTTCAATTTCCTTACCTTCATATTTAGTGATTTGAAATCCTGATGGAAAAACAGCCCTTGAGACAGAAGGTCTGGCCTTAAAGGAAGTGACCAAGGTTGGCAACTTGACATCCAGACAAGATCTGCATACCAAAACCTGTGAGGTCATGCTGGTGCTTTTAGAAACACATGCAATTGTTCCATTATGATCTTGGAGATCACCCTTGGAAGAAGAACTAGAGGCGAAAAAATATAAGCAAGTTGGTAAGACCAAGGAACTGCTAATGCATCCACCATCTCTGCCTGAGGATCCCTGGACCTGGTAAGGTATCTGGGAAGTTTCCTGTTTAGATGGAAAGCCATCAGATCTATTTTTGGAAGACCCCACATCTGTACAATCTAAAAAAACACAACTGGATGGAGAGACCACTCCCTCGGATGTAAAGTCTGACGGCTGAGATAATCTGCTTCCCATCTGTCTACAACTGGGATATGAATCGCAGAAATTAGACAGGAGTTGGATTCCGCCCAAGAAAGTATCCGTGATACTTCTTTCATTGCTAGAGGACTGCGAGTCCCTCCCTGATGATGGAATGATCGAGACTCAAGGTTTCGACAGCCTGATCCAATTTCATTTGTCTCTTGTCTGTTAAAGACAGAGTCATGGACACTGAATCTATCTGGAAACCTAAAAAGGTGACCCTTGTCTGAGGAATCAAGAAACTCTTTGGTAAATTCATCCTCCAACCATGTCTTTGAAGATACAATACTAGTTAATTTGTGTGAGATTCTGCTAAATGAAAAGATTGAGCCAGTACCAAGATATCGTCCAAATAAGGAAACATCACAATACCCTGCTCTCTGATTATAGATAGAAGGGCACCGAGAACCTTTAAATATATTTTTGGAGCTGTCGCTAGGCCAAATGGAAAAGCAACAAATTGGTAATGCTTGTCTAGAAAAGAGAATATCAGAAACCGATAGTGATCTGAATAAATCGGAATATGAAGATAAGCGTCCTGTAAGTCTATTGTGGACATGTAATGACCTTGCTGAACAAAAGGTAGAATAGTTCTTATAGTCACCATCTTGAAAGTTGGGACCCTTACAAAATGATTAAAAAACTTCAGATCCAGAACTGGTCTGAATGAATTTTCTTTCTTTGGGACAATGAATAGATTTGAATAAAACTCCAGACCCTGTTCCTGAAGCGGAACTGGTATAATTACCCCTGAAAGCTGCAGATCTGAAACACACTTCAGAAAAGCCTGAGCTTTTACATAATTTGTTGGAACATGAGAGAGAAATAATTTTCTCACAGGAGGTCTTACTCTGAAACCTATTCAATACCATTGAGAGACAATGCTCTGAATCCACAGATTTTGAACAGAATATGCCCAAATGTCTTGAAACAATTTCAATCTGCCCCCAACCAGCTTAACTGGATTGAGGGCCGTACCTTCATGCAGACTTGGGGGCTGGCTTTTGTTTCTTAAAAGGCTTGGATTTATTCAAACATAAAGACGGCTTCCAATTGGAACCAGAGTCCTTAGGGGAAGGAGTTATTTTCTGTTCTCTATTCTGATGAAAAGAACGAAAAAAATTAGAAGCTTTAGATTTACCCTTAGATTTTTTATCTTGAGGCAAAAAAAAAACTCCCTTCCCCCCGTTGATAGTGGAAATAATAGAATTCAACTGAGAATATAATAAATTATTACCCTGGAAAGATAGAGATAATAATCTAGATCTAGATACCATGTCAGCATTCCAAGATTTAAGCCATAAAGTTCTTCTAGCTAAAATAGCTAAAAACATGGATTTAACATCAATCTTGATGATATCAAAAAGATATCTCTTCAGAGGAGGATATTTCAGTATGTTGTCGGTCATCACAAATTTCTTCAGTTTTATGAGAAGTTTTAAAAGACCTTTTACGTTTATTAGAATGTGGAATAGCAGATATAGCCTTCTGTATTGCATCAGCAATATAATTTTTCATACCAACAGGGATATCATGTACATTGGATGTTGAGGGAACAACAGACGCTTTACTTGTACTAATGGAAACATTATCAGTATGCAAAAGCTTATCATGACAACTGTTACATAATATAGCCGGAGATATAATCTCAGCTTGCTTACAGATACACTTAGCTTTGGTAGAAGCATGGTTCCTACAGTAGCTTCTGAGGCAGAATCAGGCTGAGACATCTTTGCAAAAATGTAAAAGAAAAAATAACATTTAAACAAATATCCAATATCCTCAAATAGCAGTTTCAGTAATGGGAAAAAATGCATATGCTAATAGGCAGAAAAGCAAACAGCATAGCCCTCTATAATATAAAGAGAGCAAAAGCATAAAGGAAGTGGGCTAAAATAACTAAAAATATTTGGCGCCAAGTCTGATGCACTATGCAAATAGAAATGAACGCCTAGATCATGAGTTTGGCGTTAGCATTAAAAAGCAGCAGTGAGAGGTCACAACACTGCTTTTTAACACCCGCTGGTATTACGAGTCTGACAGGTACAGGTGTCCCGCTCACTTTTTTTTCTGCGACTCGAGGCTACCGCAAATCCCCTTACGTCAATTGCATATCCTATCTTTATAATGGGATTTGCCTAACGCTGGTATTACGAGTCTTGGAAGAAGTGAGCGGTAGACCCTCTCCTGTCCACACTCCTACCGCATTTAAAAGTCAGTAGTTAAGAGTTTTATGGGCTAACGCCGGAACATAGCTCTTAACTAAAGTGCTAAAAAGTACACTAACAACTATAAACTACCTATTAACCCCTAAACCGAGGCCCCCCCACATCACAAACACTAAAATAAAATGTTTTAACCCCTAATCTGCCGACCGGACATCGCCGCCACATACATTATACCTATGAACCCCTATTCTGCTGCTCCTAACATCGCGGACACCTACATTATATTTATTAACCCCTAATCTGCCGCCCCCAACGTCGCCGCCACCTATCTACAATTATTAACCCCTAATCTGCCGACCGGACATCGCCGCCACTTTAATAAATGTATTAACCCCTAAACCGCCGCACTCCCGCCTCGCAAACACTAGTTAAATTTCATTAACCCCTAATCTGCCCCCCCAACGTCGCTGACACCTACCTACATTAATTAACCCCTAATCTTCCGACCCCAACATCGCCGCTACTATAATAAATTTATTAACCCCTAAACCTAAGTCTAACCCTAACCCCCCCTAATTTAAATATAATTTAAATTATACGAAATTAATTTAACATAATTAAATAAATTATTCCTATTTAAAACTAAATACTTACCGATAAAATAAACCATAAGCTACCTACAATATAACTAATAGTTACATTGTAGCTAGCTTAGGATTTATATTTATTTTACAGGCAACTTTGTATTTATTTTAACTAGGTACAATAGTTATTAACTATTTAATAACTACCTAGCTAAAATAAGTACAAAATTACCTGGAAAATAAATCCTAACCTAAGTTACAATTACACCTAACACTACACTATCATTAAATAAATTACCTAAACTACCTACAATTAATTACAATTAAATTCAATAAACTAAATTACGAAAAAAACAAACGCTAAATTACAGAAAAAAATAAAAAATTACAAGAATTTTAAAATAATTACACCTAATCTAATCCCCCTAATAAAATAAAAAAGCCCACCAAAATAATAAAATTTCCCTACCCTATACTAAACTACAAATAGCCCTTAAAAGGGCCTTTTGTGGGGCATTGCCCCAAAGTAATCAGCTCTTTTACCTGAAAAAGAAAAATACAATACCTCCTGAACAGTAAAACCCACCACCCACACACCCCTACTCTAAAACCCACCTAATCCCCCCTTAAAAAAACCTAACACTAACCCCCTGAAGATCACCCTACCTTGAGCCGTCTTCACCCAGCCGGGGACAAGTGGTCCTCCAGAGGGTCCGAAGTCTTCATCCAATCGGGGCAGAAGAGGTCCTCCAGACGGCAGAAGGCTTCATCCAGGCTGCATCTTCTATCTTCATCCTTGCGGAGCCGGTCCATCTTCAATCCAGTCGACGCGGAGCATCCTCTTCAAACGAAGTCCAATTGGAATTCAAGGGACGCCATCTTGGATGACATCATTTAAAGGAACCTTCATTCTTTGTTAGGACTTCGTTTGAAGAGGATGCTCCGTGTCGGCTGGATTGAAGATGGATCCGCTCCGGAAGGATGAAGATAGAAGATGCAGCCTGGATGAAGCCTTCTGCCGTCTGGAGGACCTCTTCTGCCCCGATCGGATGAAGACTTCGGACCCTTTGGAGGACCACTTGTGCCCGGCTGGGTGAAGACGGCTCAAGGTAGGGTGATCTTCAGGGGGTTAGTGTTTTTTAAGGGGGGATTGGGTGGGTTTTAGAGTAGGGGTGTGTGGGTGGTGGGTTGTAATGTTGGGGTGGGGGTATTGTATTTTTATTTTACAGGTAAAAGAGCTGAATGCTCCGCAAAAGGTCCTTTTAAGGGCTATTTGTAATTTAGTATAGGATAGGGAATTTTATTATTTTGGGGGGCTTTTTTATTTTATTAGGGGGATTAGATTAGGTGTAATTAGTTTAAAATTCTTGTAATTCTTTTTTTATTTTCTGTAATTTAGTGTTTGTTTTTTTCCGTAATTTAGTTTATTTTATTTTATTGTAATTAATTGTAGGTAGTTTAGGTAATTAGTTTAATGATAGTGTAGTGTTAGGTGTAATTGTAACTTAGGTTAGGGTTTATTTTACAGGTAATTTTGTACTTATTTTAGCTAAGTAGTTATTAAATAGTTAATAACTATTTAATAACTATTGTACCTAGTTAAAATAAATACAAAGTTGCCTGTAAAATAAATATAAATCCTAAACTAGCTACAATGTAACTATTAGTTATATTGTAGGTAGCTTATGGTTTATTTTATTGGTAAGTATTTAGTTTTAAATAGGATTAATTTATTTAATTATGTTTAATTAATTTCGTTTAATTTAAATTATATTTAAGTTAGGGGGGTGTTAGGGTTAGGGTTAGACTTAGGTTTAGGGGTTAATAACTTTATTATAGTGGCGTCGACGGCAGATTAGGGGTTAATAAATTTTATATAGTGGCGGCGACGTGGGGGGGGGCAGATTAGGGGTTAATAAATATAATGTAGGGTTTGACGATGTTAGGGGCAGCAGATTAGGGGTTCATTAGTATAATGTAGGTGGCGGTGGAGTCCGGAGCGGCAGATTAGGGGTTAATGGTATAATGCAAGTGGCGACGATGTTGGGGGTGGCAGATTAGGGGTTAATAAGTGTAAGATTAGGGGTGTTTAGACTCGGGGTTCATGTTAGAGTGTTAGGTGCAGACATAACTTTTATTTCCCCTTAGGAAACAATGTGGCTGCGTTAGGAGCTGAACGCTGCTTTTTTGCAGGTGTTAGGGTTTTTTTCACCCAGCTCAGCCCCATTGTTTCCTATGGGGAAATCGTGCACAAGCAAGTTTTGACAGCTTACCGCTACCGTAAGCAACGCTGGTATCGAGTTGAGATGTGGAGCTAAATTTTGCTCAACGCTCACTTTTCTGAGGCTAATGCCGGCTTAAAGAAAACTCGTAATACCAGCGTTGGCTTAAGGGAGCGGTAAGAAAAAAAGGAGCGTTAGCCCCGCAAGCCTTACCGACAAAAACTCGTGATCTAGCCAGAATTTTTTTTGCTGCCAATCAACATCCGGAAATGATGCAAATCGCGTCATAACAAGTGCGACTTCGCACCAACAACCTGACGTCAACAAAGACGCAGGAGATGATGAAACTTGTGTTACTGTAGACGAAAGATTCCAGGCAATAAAAGTTTTGCGCCAAAAATTACGCAATAAATAATAGTATTTTTTCGTCCTTGCAAACCTAGATTGCCCATGAAAATAAGGAAAAGCAAGTCAAATTGGAAAAAAAGACTAAACCCCAGGTAAAAAATAACTTCCTAAAATATGATTCCCCTACTGAAACTGTTAGACTGCAAAGGGAAATACACATAGACCTAACTCATGGCAAATATAAGTAAAATACATATATTTAAAACTTTAATACATAAAGCGCCAAACATAGCCGAGAGTGTCTTAAATAATGATACATACTTAACGAAAAACACCCATCCACATATAGCATATAGCCAAACCAGTACTGAAAACTAGCAGCAGAGGTAATTGTATAAGATTATATCATCGATAACAGAGAACCCTTGAAAAGATTTCCCATGAGTGAAACCATAAAAATCAACAGGCAATACTCTCTTCACGTCCCTCTGAAAAACACTGTACTCTGAGAGGAATTGGGCTTCAGAATGCTTAGAAGAAATCATAGAAATTAAGCACAAACTTACTTCACCACCTCCATAGGAGGCAAAGTTTGTAAAACTGAAGTATGTGTGTGGTGGGAGGTGTATTTATAGGCATTTGAGGTTTGGGAAACTTTGCCCCCTCCTGGTAGGAATGTATATCCCATACGTCACTAGCTCATGGACTCTTGCCATTTACATGAAAGAAAACATTAAACATAAGATACTATTTAAATAATTGCTGAAAAAACTGTAAAATCAGTAAAAAAAAAAAAAAGCTTACATAGCAAATAACACACCACATAAAGGGTTAAATAAAATATCTTCCCTGAATTTGAAGCCAAGCTCTGATGATCAGAGTGCATTACCATCTCCACCAGTCCTGAGAGCCTTTCTGCTGAGAATGTTACAGCACCACAGGAAACAGGAAAGGATTATAACACAGAAAAGGCCAGGTAAAAGTGTGATAAACAGATAAATCTCCCCAGAACAAATTACTGTCCATTCTACCAGAGTAGTTGCCACCTCCTGGGATTTTAGAAATGAAGCTTCCATTGAACAGATTTGCAAGGCACCTACTTGGTCATCTTTAAATACTTTCACCAAATGTTACCATTTGTATTCTTTTGCCTCTTCTAAGGCTGTTTTTGTTAGGAAAGTTCTGCAGCCTACAGTGCCTGTTTAATGCCTTTACCTATCTTTGCTGTTGTTTTTTTCCCTGCCTTATTTCATAGTGATCTTTTGGCCTTCAGTACTTGGGTATTGGATCCCACATGTGATAGCTCATGGACTCTCACCATCTTATGAAAGAAAACAAAATATATGTTTACAAAACAATTTCTTTCATGAGAGTCCACAAGACCCGCCCTTGTTTTTCATTAACAGTTGATAGCAGTACCAGATGACACTTATCTTACCCTGCATTTCTTTTCCTACTTTCTTATTTTTCCTTTTTCTTGACCATATGTTTGAGTAAGGTATCATGGGAAAGTGGGAGGGATTACAGCTCTGTTGTGTGGGGTGTTTTGCTTCTTCCTAAAGGACCAGACTTAAAGTGACATGAAACCCAACATTTTTCTTTAATGATTAATTTAATTCAACTATCTAATTTGCTTTGTGTTCTTGGTATCCTTTGCTGAAAAATATACCTAAGTATGCTCAGAAGCAACAGTGCACTACTGGAAGCTAGCTGGTGATTGGTGGGTGCACATATATGCCTTTTTTATTGGCTTTACCTGATGTGTTTGACTAGGTCCCAATAATGCATTGCGGCACCTTCAACAAAGGATACCGAAATTGAATGAAGCACATTTGATGATAGAAATAAATTGGAAAGTTGTTTAAAATTGTATGCTATCATCAAATGTGCTTTATATATGCACCGCTGCATCTGAGCATACCTAGGTTTGCTTTTCAACGAAGAATAACAAAAACACAAAGCAAATGAATCAGGTAAGAATACATTTTTTTGTGTGTCTATTTAAAGGGACACTGAACCCAAAAAAATTATTTCGTGATTCAGATAGAGCATGTCATTTTAAGCAACTTTCTAATTTACTTCTATTATCAATGTTTCTTCGTTCTCTTGCTATTTTTATATAAAAAAGAAGGCATCTAAGCTTTTTTCTTGATTCAGCACTCTGGACAGCAGTTTTTGATTGGTGGATGAATTTATCCACCAATCAGCAAGGAGAACCTAGGTTGTTCACCAAAAATAGGCCAACATCTAAACTTACATTCTTGCATTTCAAATTAAGATACCAAGAGAATAAGGAACATTTCATAATAGGAGTAAATTACAAAGTTGCTTAAAATGTCATGCTCTATCTGAATCACAAAAGAAAAAATTTGTGTTCAGTGTCCCTTTAAGAGCATCAGTTTTGCAAATAATTCATACTTTTAAATATCGCCTAGATGTAACCGATGGGAAGGGGACTTTTTTTGTCTTGTTAATTCAAACAAAATCTATCATGTGTATGAAAAAGCAGAAATTGAACATCTTAAAATACTTTTCTTTCCTATGGCATGGAGAGTCCACAAATTCATTCTAATTACTAGTGGGTATTCAACTCCTGGCCAGCAGGAGGAGGTAAAGAGCACCCCAGCAGAGCTGTTAAGTGTCACTTCCCTTACCCATAATCCCCAGTCATTCTCTTTGCCTCTGTCAAGGGAGGATGTGCGAAGATGGTGTCTGAAGATATTTAATCCTTTAATGGGTACTTTTCCCTGCAAGCAAGGATTGCGGTTATGCTGTGTCGATGTCAATCTCTTTAGTAAGAGTAATGGTAGCTATTAGCATTTGGAGGTCGGTGAAGTAGTCCTTACATTAACTCCAACAATGTATGCTACCCCTTATATAGAAAACCAGGGTTGGTTACTCTGTTTTTCTTGTTTTCTTCAGGTCCGTGTAAGCAGTCGGATAAGGCTCAAAGGCACTGGAGGATAAGTCCTTTCTTATTTACCTCAACACAAGAATATATCGGAAGAGGAACTTCATTTTTATTCAGTGACCTAGTGGGACATGCTACCCTCAGAAAGGGTTTATAATTTCATTATATATCCACTGTTTTGGGATATTTTGCGGCCGAACAGATATTTGGCCTTCTGCCAGGGTCAGGGATTTTACATCTTACACCGCCGGACAATTCAACTGATAGCCCAGGCTGTATGTGTTTGGGGACTGGGTGTCAGAGCAACACTTTTATTCCCTTATTCAATCCCTGCATGGTCTTTTTCTACGGACCTTAAAGTCCTTATAAGGCTCAGCATTTTTTATATTACCAGGGAGCATATTTGGAGGTCGCTTATGGCGCAGTAAATTTAAGCGCCTGTGAATTGTTCAGGGTTATGGCCATTTGTGCTCAAGCTGTTATGCCTGTTAGCTTTTTTCCCTCCATTTGCTCTGATCGCATCAGCGTGATCCAGTGGCGTATTTAGGTTTTGTGCTGCACTAGGCACTCAAAATTCTGCTGCCCCCCCCACACAAATGTTTTAGGCCTTCTTTCCCCTTAATATTTTTTGGGGTCAGTGTGCAAAATGTTTTTTTTTTTCTCATAACAATTCAAATGAAAATGGGCTAGCAAAACACTTGCTTACAGGTGGGTTGAATTGCATGCATCTCATTCCATTTTCTCCCTGAGAGAAGGGAGAGAAAAAAAGGGGAGGGGAGAAAAGGGAGAGAAAGAAAAAAAGGGGAGGGGAGAAAAGGGAGAGAAAGGAAAGAAGGGAGAGGGAGGGAGAGAGGGAGAGAGAGGGAGAGGGAGAGAGAGAGAGAGAGAGAGAAAGAGAGAGGGAGGGAGGGAGGGAGAGAGAGAGAGGGAGGAAGAGAGAGAGAGAGAGAGAGAGAGAGAGAGAGAGAGAGAGAGAGAGAGAGAGAGAGAGAGAGAGAGAGAGAGAGAGAGAGAGAGAGAAGAGAAAAGTGGGAAGGGAGAGGAGAAAAGGGGGGAGGGAAAGAAGGGAGAAAAACAAAGGGAGCAAGGGAGAGAGGGAAAGAAGGGAGGGAAAGAAAGAAGGGAGGGAGTTGACGGAGAAAGGGACAGAAGGGAGAGAAAGAAGAATACACTTTGAAACAATCACTGCCCTTTACATGCAACAACATACAGTAATTACCATCATTCAAGTAATGAAACTTTTTAAGTGTCCGTTTACTATTTACTCTGTGGGTTCATGAATGCAGAGTAAGCTATTAGTAGCTAACATACATTAGCGCTGAGAGTTTATGATTAGACATCACAAGCTGATCTAAGCAGTGCACAAACGCATCCAGTCTGTTAGTTACTAAGACCTGCAATAAGCACTGCGCTCGCAGACCCGCCACAGCTGACAAGGGGAGGCAGCATATCGGCACAAGGTCTTCTCCTCCAGCCTCACCTTGTAAGCATATCCCCGTGCAAGTTTCTCACCAAGAACGCTTCCACTGCAAAAATGCCTGTGGCTCTAAATGAAGCAACTGTTTAAAGAAGCACTGCCTGTGAAGAGTGACCTTAATCAGTGCACATGCCTTGTCTTCTCTGTAAAAGCCTGCACTTTATTGCTCACTGTACGGTGTGCTTGCTTTTAGAGAGAGGATATGGCAGATGTGCTTCCCCTCCCAAATATGCTGCCCTAGGCACCGGCCTTGGTGGCCTAAGCCATAATATGCCCCTGGCATGATCGCTATACTACTAAGGGTGTTTTTGTGTAAATTGTGCTTACACATTTAATTCCCTTCACTTTTGTTTTCTCATATTTTTTACATGGCGGATGCAATGCCTATATGCGAGTCAAATAGTGGGGGCTTTACCGGCTTGTCAGCCTAAATACTGCTCCTCCTATTATACTAAGAAGCTCTAGATCTCTATATATGACGGACTTGGGAGTATATCCCGGATCAGTACTATATAATGTAAGAGTCTGTGGTGCTGTGTACTGTGTATAGACTATGAAGGCTGGATGTGGTTAAAGGGATAACCACAGAAAAGAGTACACTTGTAGCACTCGAGAGCTTTTTATGATATAGTTAAATTAATCACAAGGCTCAAAGTGGTGCAATAATTATAACGACAACACTAGTCACTAAATATACTAGACCTAACTAAATTAAAACTTAACATTTATTAATACACAGTGCTAAAATTTGCGGAAAACAAAAAATATTAAAAACACTAACCAAAATATGTGCTAAGTGAAATAATGTAGAATAGTGGAGTAGGCTAATAATACCAGGGTAAGAGTCTCTATATATTAGTCTCTGAAAGGGAGGCCGTGTAGTATAGATACAACCAACAGGGGATTAAATATACTTGTAAACAGAGTCCTGATCAGTGTTCAGTGTTTAATACGTATAATACCCCTGTGTTTGTATGGCAGTACGAGCTACAGCTCTCCTGAGGTGGATATTACTAGGTATAACCTGCCTTGGGGTTCAATATCCCTTCATTCAAATTAGAACCGTTTGGATAGTATTATAACTGTGATGTGGTTACTGATGGTGGGATTAATAAAATTAACTCAGGAAAGTTAAAGTTAACACTTTTGTGAGTTCTCTCAATACTAGTATAATAAGCACACTTTATAGTGGTACTAGATTGATTGAGGTATACCATAAATCCTATACTGTTTGTCTACTCATGAATTATGCCACCTATGGGTGCAATATATCATAAGGTGCAGATACCAGGGTTGGTGAGTGTTAAATATTACTGACCTGTTTTTTCAAACAGGGCTAACATAAAGACACGTAGTTTGGTATAGTAGCTGTATAACAATATTAATTGTCAGATTCTCACAAACTGCGATTATAAATGAATGTCACCCAGTAGAAGTAGTTTCATACGTATACTTGGTTGTAGCTGGGAGTTTGATTGTATAGTGTGGTTAATAGAGTTATTTCTATAGAGTTCAATTATATGATGTAACTTATTGGTTGTGGATATTTAGTTCCAAGTTCAATTGATGCAGTGATATGAATTACATATTTTATTACATTGTAACAGTTTCAAATGTGCTTATGTAAACATTGATTGCATCTGATATCACAGCTCATCTATTGAGGGTACAATCTTGTAATTTTATTTTAGGCACGTCTGGCTTTAAATAAATATGTGAATTTAATTGTTGTGTCACCATATGAGGATGAACGGTTTTTTATTGACTTGCGTTCACATATGAGTGCTTTTTCGATTGTATATTATGATCAATAGTGTTAAATGATCTGATTGTATAAGTAGCTATGTTCTGTAATTCAATTACTAGAGGAACTACCTGCAACCTTTCAATTAAAGTTGTATGTTTTTTTTAACATGCAATAGAACAATTCTAGTTTCACCAGTTAATCATATAATCCAATAACGTATTAGCTATATCTCAGTTGCGAAATATCTAAGATTCTATAATTTATGTACATGTGAAAGTCACAGTATTGGTATCATTAGGAACAACACACACTAGTACTCTGCTGGTACACGGTATCTAGATTATGGATGATTGAGATTCAGTAGTATTTATACATTTTCATGTCACAGTGTTACTATCCTATGAAATATCTCCCACCAGTACTGTGTTAGTAAGCGTTATTGTTATAACGGTATAAAGCCGTTTTTTTACTGGTTATAAGCTAGCGGGTGATGCCCGATATCTGTCTTATCTACTTTTGGCGCTTTCGTATTTGAATTATCTGACCGTTAGTGCAGTCTCGCACACAAGCGGTGATTGTAATTTAGAAAGTAGCCAGTATTTCATTAACCTTACGCCAGCCTTTAATACCAATGGCCTCCCTTACTTTCGTATCAATTCAATAGAGGCACAAGTATATAGCCTAATTAAAGTAACTAGTTTACATATTAGCACTAATGATGGTTAGCTTCTAAAAATACAGGAGCTCGCAATGACTCCTCACCATTTCCCTAAATCCCTAACATGTTTCGCCGTCTAGCACGGCTTTTTCAAAGGGTTATCGCGATTGCACTGTTTGCATACGCCTTATAAACCCGGTTGGTAGTTAGCTCCATCCAATGGGAAGTAACAGTGCTGGTAGAATAATTGTCATTGAGCTAAGAGTATTCTGGGTAATGTAGTTTTTTGAGAGACGTGTATTTAACACTTGGTTTTGCCAGTTTCTATCTGGCTAGAATAGTTTGCGTTTGACAGTTAACGGTAACCTTAATAAAAACAGGATTAATATCATGAATAAACTACATGGTTGATATTCTTAACTTGCCAAAATATTATTGTAGGTTTTTCCGAAGGAACTCAGTAAATTGACTCCATCAATACTTCTACAAACAATGAAGTATTGTTATTTGTCAATAGAAGAAGAAGTCATTAGCAGAATACAAATTTTATTATAGGGACCTGTGCTTTAAATAGAAAATTAGAGATTGGAAACTGTATACCTTAGGTTTCTTGTTTGTTATTCTGATATCAATGTAGACTAAAAAGTGCCGTTATTATGCTTGAATAAATCCTTGAAAAATAAATAAATAAAACTTATATAAATATTTATTTGACTAAATGTGATGAAAATAGTGCATAGTGTTAATTAGAGTGTAAAACAGAGTGTAGGTAAAAGAAACTCAAATATTTTATAAATTTATGTGACCTTAGATATAGAATGAACTTAATATAGTTCTGTGATTCAGATTTACCTCAGTGAACGTATATTATGGGGAAAATGTGGCGTGATTGTTGGTGGGTACCCATATGGGTGATGTGTGTGTTGGTGATTGGTGTCAATGTCCAGGAAATATCAAATAATTAATTAAAGGGGTGATCAAATCGACGAAAGGGCGAATAATAGAAAAGTGGGAAAGGGAAAGAATAAAGAATTAATTAAAAAAGAAAGAGAGTGTGTGATCATAGAAGAAAAAGTGCATCAATGGTATGTTTGGGTTACGGTGTCTCCAGTTCTAAATCAATTTGTCATTGTTATATTTTATAATGTAAACCACTGTATCAAAGGATAATGCCTGAGATTGCATTTCCTAATTACGACATTTGTGTTATCTTTAGTTTTATGCCATTTAGGAAATTATATTATTTTAATTATCACTGGCTACAGTAGTCAGGTGTTGGGTGGTTATAGTACTGGCTACAGTAGTCAGGTGTTTGGTGGTTATGAATCCATTGCGATATTTGTGTTATCTTTAGTTTTATGCCATTTAGGAAATTATATTATTTTAATTATCACTGGCTACAGTAGTCAGATATTTGGTGGTTATGATTCCGTTAGCATCATATTTGTTCCAACTTTATATCTATAATATGTATGGTGGTCCATTGTGGCCATAATGGTTCCTTCTGAATTATGTCCTAGCTCATGGCTCCTTGAATTAATTGATCTTCTTTTGTTTGATTCATTGTTAAAGCTGTTGTGCTTGTTATAATCTATTGTTATAAGTTCCTATTTTATTTCATGCCTACTAAAGAATATTATGTTTGATGTAGAATAATCTGATTGATATTTACTGTTATTGATATTTTACTTTTTATTTTTACTTTCTAATTTATGTTGGTAGTTGTCTTCTACTTATATTGTTTATTGAAATTTGAGTTTCAAGATTGTATTCATTTATGATTCTTGCATTTTCAAGAAATTTTGTATAGATTTGTTACACTTTAGAGAAAAGAACTGAAATTGTTTTGTTCATTAAGTCCGTGTGGTTGAACACTGTTAAGCAAGAATATCCATTTTGTCTCAGCTTGTAATAATCTTGTTTCCAGGTCACCTCCCCGAATGCCTAGGGAGATTTTCTGGAGGCCAAAACATTTTACTTCGTTTTGTCTTGATTGATGATGATTGAGGAAGTGTCTGGCCACAGAGGTGTTTTTTTTGCCTTCTTTGAGGTCCTTTTCAGCGTTTTTAATATTCCTCAGGTGCTCCTGAAGTCTGGTTCTTATTTTTCTTGATGTCATTCCAACATAATATTTCTTACATTTACATTGGAGGGCATAGATGACCCCTTCTGTATGACAATTTATATATTTGTTGATTTTGTGCTTTTTATCAAATCTGTCAATGACAGTATCCGTCTTCAACATGAAGCTACAGGTACTACAAGTTCCACATTTGTATGTACCTGGTTTAAAGGCATTTCTTGTTTTTGGGCCTTGAAAATGACTTCAAGTAGAGAAGTTCTTTCTGTCATTCTTGCCCTGAATTCTGCCTTTTTGATAGACCTTTTACTGTATCCACGTAGTATTAGTCTTTCTTTGAGTTCCTTTGCTCTTTGATTGTAGTTAGCTTCATTTGAGCAATTTCTACGCATTCGTAGAAATTCTCCAGTTGGGAGTGCTCTTATGGTGTTTGGTGCATGTGCACTAGTACTTTGCAAGAGGCTATTTGTCGCTGTTTTTTTGCGATGAACATCTATAGATAGATTTCCTTGATCGTCTTTCGTTATTAAAAGGTCCAAAAAGGCAATTGATTTTAGGTTAGCTTCATGTGTCAATTTGATGTTAAATATATTGTTATTCAGCACCTGGAGGAATGCATCTAATTCTTCTTTTGAACCGTCCCAAAGGAATAGCACATCGTCAATGTACCGCAGCCACAGGGGTATATGCTTTAGGAATTGATCATTGGTATCAGAGAAAACTGTACTGTGCTCCCACCAACCTAAAAACAGGTTGGCATACGTGGGAGCACAGGCCGTCCCCATGGCTGTTCCACGGATTTGTAAAAAGAATTGATGATTGAATGTGAATGAATTGTGAGTCAGGACAAAATTTAATAGTTCCAGAACAAATTTGTCATGTTCAATATTTTCTTCAGATCCCATTCTCAGAAAATAATCAATTGCTTGTAAACCCAGATCATGACGGATACAAGTATAAAGTGACTCGACATCCGCAGTTACTAACCAAGTGGAGGCAGTTACTTGGATATTAAGTAATTGATTTAAGACATCACGAGTGTCTTGTACATAGGAACTTAGTTGGGGTAGATATTCTCTCAACCTGAAATCTACGTACTGGCTCGCCTTTTCAGTGATGCTATTTATTCCTGAAATAATTGGGCGTCCAGGAGGGTGTTTGATGTTCTTGTGCACTTTTGGAATGAGATAGAAGGTTGGTGTTGTTGGTTCAGAATTTTTTAGGAAGGAATGCTCCTTAGTTGTTATGATTTTTTGTTTTTCAGAATCAATGAGTTTATTATATTTTAACAAGTATTCTTGTGTTGGATTAAAGTTTAATTTTTGATAACAAGTTTTATCATTTAGTTGTAATTCTGCCTCTTGGAGGTATAATGTAATGGGCAAAATCACTACATTGCCGCCCTTGTCAGAGTTTCTAATAATGACATCCTCCCATTTCTTCATTTCATCCAAAGCTTTTAATTCTTGTTTGGTTAAGTTCATTGACGTCTGGTTAAAGACCTCTATTTGAGGGCAATCCTGTGACTTAGGCATGTATTTAGATTTGTTTTTAATTCTCTCTCTCCATGACTTTTGTTTGGCAGGTTCATTTTCTTTCAGTAACTCTTCCAAGGTTTCCAGACAATTTTGTTCTTCCTCTGTCCAGTCATCTGTATTTGAAGGGTCTGTCAATTTGTTATATAGTCTTTTGAGAGTTAATTTCCTTAAAAACAATTGAAGATCTTTGATTATATCGAATTTATCCAACGTTGGCGTGGGACAAAAAGACAGGCCTTTTGACAATACATTCTTATGATGAATAGTTAGAATCTTGTCTGATAGATTGATTATCCTCATTGTTTCATCTTGATTTGAGAGAATGGGCTCGGTGGTCTCCGATAGGGAGTTTGTCCTTGTTTGTTGGTTTTGTTTTGTGAGCGGCTTCTCATTGGTCTCTTTGTTTTTCCTCCTGCCTCTTCTGGTATGTTTTCTTCTGAAGAGGCATTGTCCTCTTCAGAAGAAAACTAAAATAAAACTAAAATATTTTATAAATTTATGTGACCTTAGATATAGAATGAACTTAATATACTACGTAAATACTGCTCCTATCTGGGCTTTTATTTCTTATGTGGGAGACTGCTTGGAGAATTATACTTCTTGGTGCAGTTTATTTAAGTGCGTTGATAGAGAGGCCATTTTGTGGGCGTGGCCTAATTGACTGTTAGTTGTGATTGCAGTTCATTCCTTTACTTTAGTCTCTGCCCTTTTCATTTAGTTTTGATGTGGGCTAGGTGTTTAGGGTCTCCTAATGTTTGTAGGAAGTGGATGGGTTTTTAGAAAGTGCTGTAATAAATCTTTTATTCTCTGTTGTGCTTACACGTTTAAATTTCTAGAGATATTTCTATGCAAATATTAGTGTTTTCCTTGTATTTGCCGCCATCTGGTGGCAGTTCATGTTAATTTTGCACAACTATTGTAATATTCTTCCTTTTGCAAAATTAAAGAAAGGTTCCAATATCATCTTTATTAATACTGGACTATTTATAATTGTGAGGAACTTTTATGTAAATATTTTGCATTTTGCGATATTTAATTATTTGTTTTCCTAATTTTCTTGTAGGAGTTCTGTAGTTTCCTTTTCTCATTCCATGAGATTATTTTGGATCTATCTGTGAATGTATGTTGTTCTATGTTACAGGGACTTTTATACATTACTCTCTCTCATTTATGAGCTGAGTTTTCCATATGTCTGTGACATGTTTATAGTCCTATGTGTTCGTTAGGGACTTAGATGTTTCTCGTTACTGACTCTGTGTGTGATTTGATGCGCAACGTGCATAAGGTAGAGGGCGCTATATCCACCCTAGTCAAGAAATCCACTACCCCCAATGAGGATAGTTTCTTTTTTTAAGGATCCTAGGGATTAGTACCTGGAAGCTTACTTAAGTAGGATGTTTAACTCCAGATTTTACAATGGTATCCAGTGGCGTCTGTTTCTGAGGCAGTGTAAGGTTTATCCAATAAAGGAACACAATTACAGATATTGTAATTATTGTTATGTAAGGTAACCAGTAAAGATAACAAGTTAAGGATGATTTTATAATATGTATGTCTCACTGCTGGTAATGAATACCCAATAACTGTAAGGCAATCTGATCCAGCAGTGAATTTATCTAGAATGATTGTGAATAAAAAAACCAAACTTAATGTGGTTTAATAAAGAGTTAAATTAGAATATACAGCACAATTATTATGTAGTAGATAAAAGGACTAATCATCAGAGAATGAGAGGCAAGAGGAAATTCACTATTGTGATTAACTACTGAGGAGATCAATATTTGCAGAGGAATCTTTGATAATCACAATATGTTATAAGTAGAAGGCTGAGACAAGATTTATCAATACTACGAACAGCAAATAAGTTAATGAATGTTATTTCCCAATTACATAAGACACTTCAGAGGTTAGTCACATTTACTACCTTATCCCATAGAGAGTTCTCCCTTTCGCCTGTCAGCAATGCGGTATTGTGCTGAGCTGAGATGCTGATTAGCGTTAACCGGAAGTTCCGGTTTTAGTCCGGTGGAATTCTGGGAGCTGTAGTTCAAATGCAGGAAAGATTAGTAATAACGAAAAACGGGTAAATACTTGCTGTAGAAAGATAAAGTTAGTTAAAGCTTGCCAGGTCAGAATACTTATTCCTGATAGATGGAGGATGACTGGAAGGAATCCTGTCCTGGAAAGGAGAGCTGAGAATGGTACAGCTTACTCGAGCAGCGATGAGAGTTTCACCTTGCAGGTATGAGAATGAGGCTTGGTACTCAGGTGTTCATAGGAACGGATCAGAATAACTAATCAATGATGCTTAGTTGTTCTAACTATTTAAAGGGGAATTACCCAATCAGCAGAAAGAATGAATTAAAGGCACAGTAACCCTTACAGGACCCCCCGCTCAAGGACGCTGTTCCACAGCGGTAGGACGAGGTCTGTCGGGGTGACGGCGATGAAATGAAGAAATTAACCTGGGAGCATTGACACTGGACGCAGGTTCCCAAGAATCCTCATCGGAAGAGAAATTCTTCCAGTGAATAAGATACTGTAGGGCACCCTGGCGCAACCTGGAGTCCAGAATGGACTGAACTTCGAACTCATCTGGATCGAGGAGAATTGGAGGAGGAGGTTGTAGAATGTTGGATACTCTTTGCTCCTTATAAGGCTTCAAAAGTGACACATGTATAGTTGGGTGAATACGGAGGGTATCAGGAAGTTCGAGAGTGACAGCGTTTTGATTTACTACTCCTTTAATGCGATAGGGTCCGATGAAAAGACTTGCCAGTTTTTTACTGGGTAGCTGTAGCTTTAAGTTTTTTGTGGACAGCCAAACCTTTTCCCCAATAGAATAATTTGGTGGGGATCTTCTGCGCAAATCATAAAACTTCTTTTGTGTAGCTTGTGAGTTCTCAATATTTTGACGAATGAAGTTGAAATTATCAACGAGTGAATTGTGTAACTCATCCACCAAAGGAAAATTTAAATCGTCATTTGAATCCAGAAGAAAGGACGGATGGTATCCATAATTAGCATAAAAGGGTGTAAGTTTTGTTGAGGAATTTACAGAATTATTATATGCGAACTCAGCAGTGGATATGAAGTCAATCCAATTGTTTTGATGGAAAGAACAGAAACATCTTATGTATTGTTCCAACCACTGATTTACACGTTCTGCCTGACCATTGGTTTGTGGATGGAATGATGTAGAGAATCTATGATCTATTTGAGTGAGATCACATAATTTCGACCAGAACCTAGAGGTAAACTGAGTACCTCTATCTGTTGTGAGAATAGAAGGAATTCCGTGTAATTTTACGATGTTGTCTAAGAACAGTTGTGATGTTTCAGCCGAGGTCGGCAATTTATGATAAGGTAGGAAATGGGCCATTTTCGTGAAAATGTCTACTACCACAAAAATTGTAGTTTGATTTTTTGATGGAGGTAAATCAACGATGAAGTCCATCGAAAGATGTTGCCATGGTTTGGTGGGTATAGGAAGTGACATGAGTAATCCATAGGGAGGTTTTCTCTCTGGTTTGGACGTGTTGCATATGATGCAAGTTTGAATGTGTTGTTGAACACTCTCTCTCATCTTTGGCCACCAAAAAGACCTCTTAAGTAACTCAAGAGTGCGTTGGATTCCTGGATGTCTAGAGAGGGGAGTATCGTGGTGGTTTTGTAAAAGTGTTAGTCTCAGTGAAACAGGTACATAGATCCTACCTTTGTGATAATAAATTCCAGACTTGTTTTGATAAGTAGAATGATCTTGATCGGTTTCTTGACTGGTATGCCTTTTTAGATTTGATATAAAGGTGTCAGTGAAACCAATGAAATGATGTTTGGGTATGATCTCAGTAGGATGGTCTTGGGGATCAGGTTTTTGAGGTAACCTTGAAAGAGCGTCTGCTTTTCCGTTCTTATTTGCTGGTCTGTAGATAATGTTAAAAGAAAACCTAGAAAAGTAGAGGCTCCAACGAACTTGTCTAGCAGATAAAGTTTTGTTTGATTGTAAATATTGGAGATTTTTATGGTCGGTATAAATTTTGATAGGATGTTTTGTACCTTCCAGTAGATGTCTCCAGTATTCAAGAGCCTGTTTTATAGCGAGAAGTTCTTTGTCTCCGATAGGATAATTCCTCTCTGCTGGAGTCATGACTTTGGAATAATAAGAGATGGGGTGAATTGGACTATTTAGATCCATTTGTTGAGATAACACAGCCCCAATTGCGAAGTCTGAGGAATCGACTTCTAAGATATAATAGAACGAAGGATTTGGAAATGTCAGAATGGGAGCAGTAGTAAAAAGATTTTTCAAAGTTTTAAATGCTACTTCAGCTTCTGGAGTCCATTGAAATGGAATAGATATACTGGTCAATTTTGTCAGAGGTTTTGCAACTTTAGAGAAATCTCTAATAAATTTTCTGTAATAGTTTGAGAAACCTAAGAACCTCTGTAGGTCCTTCCTTGTCTTAGGTATTTCCCAAGTGGAGACAGCCTCAACCTTTTCTTGTTGCATTTCTATGCCAGTTGGGGATAAATTGTATCCCAGAAAAGTTACTTTGTCGGTATGGAAAAGACATTTTTCAGGTTTCGCATATAGTTTATGTAATCTTAAACGTCGGAGTACTTCTGTCACATGTTCTACGTGGTCAGTATAATTTTTTGAATAGATTAAAATGTCATCCAAATATATAACAACACTAGTATCCAGAAGATCGTGAAAGATGTCGTTAATAAAGTGCTGAAAAGTGGCAGGGGCATTACATAACCCGAATGGCATAACGAGGCATTCATATAAGCCGTATCGGGTCCTGAATGCCGTTAGCCACTCATGCCCTTCTTTAATCCTGATGAGGTTGTAGGCTCCTCTTAAATCCAATTTGGTGTATATGGTGGCTTCAGACAGACGCTCAATGAGCTCTGGTATGAGCGGTAGGGGATAACGATTTTTGATTGTTACCTTGTTTAATTGTCGATAGTCGATAATGGGTCTGATAGTGGAATCTTTATTACGCACAAAGAAAATGCCAGCTCCTGCTGGTGAAGTAGATGGTCTGATAAACCCCTTCCTGAGGTTTTCTTCAAGGTAAGCCTTAAGATGTTCAAGTTCCGGCTGACTAAGAGGATAAAGGTGACCAAATGGGATGGATGCTCCAGGCTGTAGATCGATGGGACAGTCATACTGTCTGTGGGGTGGTAGGTTTTCAGCTTCTGTCTTGCTGAAAACATCCCGGAATGTTTAATACTCCAGAGGAATCGGAGAATCTGTTGAATCACTTTTTAGACAATTTTGATTTTTGAAACAATGATTACTACAGAAATGTGAGTTAAACTTAATATGTGCAGGTGACCATTGTATAACTGGATTATGTTTTTGTAACCAATTAATACCTAATACTACAGGATAGTTAGGAGAGGGTAAGACATCGAATGAAATGAATTCGCTATGACCTAATGAGGACATGTGAATAGGTATAGTTTGATGTGTAACAGGACCTGTAGTTATGGGTGAACCATCAATCACACGGACAAAGATAGGTTTTGTTTTGCGAATAAGGGGGATTTTTTTGGATTTAACAATTTGTAAATCTATAAAGTTGCCGTAGGCTCCTGAATCTATAATTCCATCAATCGTCAGATGTCTTTGATCCCACTGTAGAGAGAGGGACAGAGTGAAATACGCTGAGTTAAGTACATTCAGTATTGTAGAACAAGTAGAAACAGACTTACTGCGTTTGTTCTTTTGAAGGACAGGGCAGTCCTGGATGGTATGTTGAGGGTTTGCACAGTACATGCATAAGGATTTTATCCTACGTCGAAGTCTTTCTTCAGGTGTGAGCGGACCTCGGGCTATACCTATCTCCATAGGTTGTTCAGCCGCTTTTGAGGTTGTAGGTATATCTCGTGAGCTTTGTCCCGGAAACACTTTTGGACGAACATCAGAATTAAATCGTTCAGCACGTCTTTCACGTAGTCTGCGATCCAACAGTGTGGCCGTTCTCATTAATGCTTCAAGAGTCTTAGGCAATTTGACTCTGGCAAGCTCATCCTTGAGACTATCAGCAAGACCCAGTCTGAATTGGTTGCGAAGTGCAACTTGGCTCCATTGGGAGTCAGATGCGTATAGCTTAAAGTCAGCGACATAGTCCTCGACTGGCCTTTTACCCTGTTTAAGATTCCTCATAGAGGATTCTGCAGTTAATTGCACATCTTTGTCCTGATATAGGTTATCAAGTGCATCAAAGAATTCCTCCAGTGAACCCAGTAGCGGATCTTCTGTCTCACACAGGTTATCCGCCCAAGAGCGGGGTTCACCTTTCATAAATGATATAATACTCAGAACCTTGACCCTCTCAGTTGGGTATGTTCTGGGCTTTAGTTGAAACAAAAGTTGACAGGAATTTTTGAACTGTCTATAGAATTTACGGTTACCAGAAAAAGGTTCAGGTAACATAACTTGAGGTTCTGGGTTATTCTCCTGGTGTGTAGGTCTAAGGCTTAATGAATCTCTTATAATAGCCTTTAGTGATTGATTCTCAATTTGCACATCATGGACTGCTTGTGCAAGTTGAACAACTTTCTGAGACAAGTTATACACAATTTGTGGAATATCTGTTGGTTCCAATTCCATTTTAAGGCTTAGTTATTATGTAAGGTTTATCCAATAAAGGAACACAATTACAGATATTGCAATTATTGTTATGTAAGGTAACCAGTAAAGATAACAAGTTAAGGATGATTTTATAATATGTATGTCTCACTGCTGGTAATGAATACCCAATAACTGTAAGGCAATCTGATCCAGCAGTGAATTTATCTAGAATGATTGTGAATAAAAAAACCAAACTTAATGTGGTTTAATAAAGAGTTAAATTAGAATATACAGCACAATTATTATGTAGTAGATAAAAGGACTAATCATCAGAGAATGAGAGGCAAGAGGAAATTCACTATTGTGATTAACTACTGAGGAGATCAATATTTGCAGAGGAATCTTTGATAATCACAATATGTTATAAGTAGAAGGCTGAGACAAGATTTATCAATACTACGAACAGCAAATAAGTTAATGAATGTTATTTCCCAATTACGTAAGACACTTCAGAGGTTAGTCACATTTACTACCTTATCCCATAGAGAGTTCTCCCTTTCGCCTGTCAGCAATGCGGTATTGTGCTGAGCTGAGATGCTGATTAGCGTTAACCGGAAGTTCCGGTTTTAGTCCGGTGGAATTCTGGGAGCTGTAGTTCAAATGCAGGAAAGATTAGTAATAACGAAAAACGGGTAAATACTTGCTGTAGAAAGATAAAGTTAGTTAAAGCTTGCCAGGTCAGAATACTTATTCCTGATAGATGGAGGATGACTGGAAGGAATCCTGTCCTGGAAAGGAGAGCTGAGAATGGTACAGCTTACTCGAGCAGCGATGAGAGTTTCACCTTGCAGGTATGAGAATGAGGCTTGGTACTCAGGTGTTCATAGGAATGGATAAGAATAACTAAGCAATGATGCTTAGTTGTTCTAACTATTTAAAGGGGAATTACCCAATCAGCAGAAAGAATGAATTAAAGGCACAGTAACCCTTACAGGCAGCCTTTTATTGGTGCGACTCCTTGTCTGACCTAATTTTGGCGGAGACTACCATAGAGGAGATCCAAGATTGGATCAAGGCCTTATCACTGGCTAAAGTTTTTTCAGGTGATGCCGGCATGCAAGATGTTAGGCTGGGAGCCAATTTACCTAGCTTTCCCATCTAGCTCGCTAAACTCTGTGGATAAAATGTTTTGGTCTGGATATGTATCATCGAAGTCCAATCTTTTGTCTTTACCTTTTTAGGGCAAGACTTTATTTGGTCCTGATCTGACCAGGATTATTTCCGAAGTTTCTGGTAGAAAGGGATCTTTCCTACCTCAAGACAAGAGGACTAGATCTAAGGACTGCCATAACTATTCTTTTAGTTTCTTTTGCAACTTCAAAGAACTAGAGTCTTCTCCTGGTTCTTCCAATGTGAAGCAATCCAGGACTGAAATCCTATTGGTTGATTTGAACAGCTAATAGGATTTCAGTAGGTCTCATCCTATTGGCTGTTTTGAACAGCCAATAGGATTTCAGAAGCTCTCATTATTTTAACTGATTTGAATTTAAAGAATCAAATCAGCCAATAGGAATGCAAGGTACACCATTTTAAAATGGCTACCTTGCATTCAACTTCAGTGTACGGTGGCGATCGTATGAAGAGGACGCTCCGTGCAGGATGTCTTTGGCTTCCAGGATAGCTCGACTCTGCACAGCCAGGATGAAGATAGAAGACGCCCACGGGATGGATGAAGACCTTGCCGCCATAAACCTTGCCGCCTGGATGGATGTCCGGACTTCAGAAACCGTGAGTAGATCTTCTTGGGTTAGTGTTAGGTTTTTTAAAACATTTTTGGGTTTATTAATTTTTAATTTTAATTTTAATTTTTTTTTAGATTAAGGCTTTGGGCTTTGAAAAATAGCTAAATGCCCTTTTAGGGCAAAGCAAAAGAGCTAAATGCCCTTGGTTTTTTTATTTTGGGGGGTTGGTTGGGTGGTGGGTTTTACTGTTGGGGGGACTTTGTATTTTTTTTTTACAGGTAAAAGAGCTGATTTCTTTAGGGCCTTTTAAGGGCTATTGGTAGTTTATTGTAGGCTAGGGGGTGTTTTTTTTATTGGCAGGCTTTTTTATTTTTATAGGGCCTTTTTATAGATTAGGTGTAATTGCTTTTATTTTCAATAATTTTGTTCATTTTTTTGTAATCTTATGGCTAGATTACGAGTTGTGCGTTAAGGTAAAAAAGCAGCATTAATAGGTCCTAACGCTGCTTTTTTACGCCCGCTGCTATTACGAGTCTTGCCGGTATAGGTGTCCCGCACACTTTGTTGGCCTTACCGCAAACCGTCTTACGTAAAATTTGTAAAGCCTTTTTTCTATGGGACTTCCATAGCGCTGGTATTACGAGTTTGTCCTGGGAGGTCAAAAAGTGAGCGGTACAGCCTCTACCGACAAGATCCGTACGCATTCTAAAGTCAGTAGTTATGAGTTTTACACTACAACGCTGTAGCATAAAACTCATAACTAAAGTGCTAAAAAGTACACTAACACCCATAAACTACCTATTAACCCCTAAACCGAGGCCCTCCCTCATCGCAAACACTAAAATAAATTGTTTAACCCCTAATCTGCTGCTCCGGACATCGCCGCCACTTACATTATATTTATTAACCTATAATCTCTCGCCCCCAATGTCGCCACAACCTACCTACACTTATTAACCCCTAATGCCGCCCCCAATGTCGCCACCACTATATTAAATGTATTAACCCCTAAATCTAAGTCTAACCCTAACACCCCCTAACTTAAATATAATTTAAATAAATCTAAATAAAATTAATATCATTAACTAAATTATTCCTATTTAAAACTAAATACCTATAAAAAAAACCTCAGCTAGCTACAAAAGTTACATTGTAGCTAGCTTACGGTTTATTTGTATTTTACAGGCAAGTTTGTATTTATTTTCACTAGGTAGAATAGTTATTAAATAGTTATTAACTAGTTAATAACTACCTAGCTAAAATAAATACAAATTTACCTGTAAAATAAAACCTAACCTAAGTCACAATAAAGAAATTCCCTACATTATATACAATTAAATAAATTAAATTAGCTAAATCACAAAAAAAAAAACCCACTAAATTACAGAAAATAAAAAACAAATTAGAGATCTTTAAACTAATTACACATAATCTAATAGCCCTATTAAAATAAAAAGCCCCCCCAAAATTAAAAAAAACCTAGCCTAAACTAAACTACCAATAGCCCTCAAAAAGGCCCTTTGCGGGGCATTGCCCCAAAGAAATCAGCTCTTTTTCCTGTAAAAAAAAAATACAAACAACCCCCAACAGTAAAACCCACCACCCACACAACCAAACCCCCCAAATAAAACCCTAACTAACAAAAACCTAAGCTCCCCATTGCCCTGAAAAGGGAATTTGGATGGGCATTGCCCTTAAAAGGCTATTGGTAGTTTAGTTTAGGCTAGGTTTTTTTTATATTGGGGGGCTTTTTTATTTGGATAGGGCTATTAGATTAGGTGTAATTAGTTTAAAGATCTGTCATTTGTTTTTTATTTTCTGTAATTTAGTGTTTTGTTTTGTGATTTAGCTAATTAAATTTAATTTATTTAATTGTATTTAATGTAGGGAATTTATTTAATTGTAGTGTAGTCTTAAGTGTTATTGTAACTTAGGTTAGGTTTTATTTTACAGGTAAATTTGTATTAATTTTAGCTAGGTAGTTATTAAATAGTTAATAACTATTTAATAACTATTCTACCTAGTTAAAATTAATACAAACTTGCCTGTAAAATAAAAATAAACCCTAAGCTAGTTACAATGTAACTATTAGTTATATTGTAGCTAGCTTTGGGTTTATTTTATATGTAAGTATTTAGTTTTTAATGCGAATAATTTAGTTGATAGTAATTTTATTTAGATTTATTTAAATTATATTTGAGTTAGGGGGTGTTAGGGTTAGACTTAGGTTTAGGGGTTCATACATTTAATATAGTGGCGGTGTCGTTGGGGGCGGCAGATTAGGAGTTAATAAGTGTAGGTAGGTTGCGACGACATTGGGGGCGGGAGATTAGGGGTTAATAAATATAATGTAGGTGTCAGCAATGTTGGGGGCAGCAGAATAGGGGTTCATAAGTATAATGTAGGTGGCGTTGATGTCCGGTGCGGCAGATTAGGGGTTAATAAGTGTAAGATTAGGGGTGTTTAGACTCGAGGATCATGTTAGGTGTAAACATAAAATGTATTTCCCCATAGGAATCAATGGGGCTGAATTTTACGTTGCTTTTTTGCAGGTGTTAGACTTTTTCTCAGCTGGCTCTCCCCATTGATGTCTATGGGGAAATCGTGCAAGAGCACGTACGACCAGCTCACCGCTGAATTAAGCAGCGCTGGTATTGGAGTGCGGTATGGAGCTCAATTTTGCTCTACGCTCACTTCTTGCCTTTTAATGCCGGGTTTGTAAAAACCTGTAATACCAGCGATGCAGGTAAGTGAGCGGTGAGAAAAAACTGCACGGTAGCACTGCACAGCTCATAACGCAAGACTCGTAATCTAGCCGATAGTGTTTTTTATTTTTCGTGATTTTAGTGTTATTTATTTTTGGTAAACTTAGATTTTTTAAATTTTTCATAGTATTTGTTTTTTTTTTAGTTGTAATTTAGATATTTTAATTGGTAGTATTTTTTATTTTATTAGAATAGTTATGTTAGGTTAATTTATAGTTTAATGTTAGGTTTATATTTATTTCACAGGTAAGTTTTTATTTATTTAAATAGTTATATTGTAATTTCAATTTAAAGTTAGGGGGGTGTTAGGTTTAGGGGTTAATAGTTTAATTTAGTGTTTTGCTATGTGGGGGGCTGGTGGTTTAGGGGTTAATAACTATTTAGTGTTGGCGATGTGGGTGGGCGGCGGAATTGGGGTTAATAACTTTATTGAATAATCGTGATGTGGGTGGCAGATTTGGGGTTAATAGGTTTAATATAGTGTTTGCAATGTGGGAGGGCGGCGGTTTAGGGGTTAATAGGTAGTCTATGGGTGTTAGTGTAATTTGTAACACTTTAGTTATGAGTTTTGTGAAACATTTTTGTTACACAAAATCCATAACTACTGGTCTCAGATGGCTGTATGGATCGTGTCGTTATAGGCTGTA
Source organism: Bombina bombina (assembly GCF_027579735.1). Lineage (NCBI taxonomy): Eukaryota > Metazoa > Chordata > Amphibia > Anura > Bombinatoridae > Bombina > Bombina bombina. Next base: position 1,201,840,290 of record NC_069499.1, on the reverse strand, counting down.
ACGCAAGCTTTTTAGCCTCACCGCACAACCTGTAATACCGGCGCTATGGAAATCCCACAAAAAATTTAATTTGTTTGAGTGTGGGATTGACGTTGCATTACAGGCTAAAATGCTTGCGGTATAGCTATACGGACACGACTCGCAATAGTGCGTTACTGCTTTTACGCTGAAATATCCATTTGCGAGAGCACTAGATGGCAGCACTGTTTCCTTCCGTGTAGTTCTCCAGACACCTACCTTAGAATCTCTTCACCAAATACCACGGAAACGAGACACATTTGATAATAGAAGTAAACTGTAATCTTTTTAAGCAAATCACAAAAGAATTGTTTTGTTTTTTTATATCACTTTAAGACAGCTGAATAGCATTACTCTTTACTCTTCAGAACTATCCCCTCTATTGACTAGAAATATTACTCATCTATGAATCTGTTTAAATACAGAAACATTTGTAAAAATAACAGGATTATTTGAGTGTGCTATATTTAAGCAAATGTATTTCTTTAATTACATGGTTAACACATTTAAAAGTGTTAAATTCTTAATCAGACTTGCACTTCTGGAACATCCCATTGTGCTCCAGATAAAGGTAACTGACAGAGGTTAGTGTATAATGTACTATCATAAAGATTTACACATTTATACAAATGCTGCTCTGGAACTTCAATAATTCTGAGAAAATCAGACCTTTCTGCTTAAATAATAAAATATACTGAGCATCTGTTTATAAATTTATGGACACGTTTACAAGTGAAATGACTACTTTGTAAATCGTGGCTAGCTTCATTTATTTTCTATTTATATGCAGTTATGTATAGACCCAGTGAGTCAGAGGGCAAATTACATAGTGGTCTCTATCCCACTAACCTTGAAATACAGACTGAGTTGCAGGATTCCACCCTTGTGGTGGCAACGTCTTTCTTCTGCTGCACACAGAAGCCCACCCATCTGATAATTACAGGACAGTCTTAGGCTCACATCTGTTCTACAACAGAGCTGATTCAAAAGCAGCGGCTTTTCAATTAGTCAGAGCTATTTCAGCTGCAGATTCAGTCTACCATTTAGTTTGCAAGGACATTTTACTCTGTAATTTTGTGTGAAGGACCCAGCAAACCAGCCTTGTTTGGGGAAGGGCATTAAAACATAAATAAATGTGGTTTCCATGCTGGTGTTATGCATATTTTTAAATATAGAGACTTTAGTAACGATTAGAATAGAATGTGATACCCATATCATAATGACACAGAGGATCTAGAAGAGTACTGAGGTAGGGTTGCCACCTCAGCCATGTTTTCCTAGAAACTTATGAGTTATACATGCTGCAGGGTGTGCAGATAGGAGCAGGGATTTCAACCCTAGACAGCACACAAATAGTGGCACTGAACATATTCCTCTCTGCACACCCTGCAGCATGTATAACTCATAGGTGTCCAGGAAACATGGCCGAGGAGGTAACCCTACACTGGGGACAAAGATCCAGTGCTACCCAACAAACACATTTGTAAAAAAGAATAATAATGACAATTTAACTCTCTAGACCATTGGTTTTCAAACCTGTCCTTAGGCCAGGTTTTCAGGATTATGCAAAGGAAACATAGCAATAGCACTACACAAATAAGATGGGGTTGCTCTATCTGATTTAATTTAAAGTATATCTTGTGAGCTAGAGTGCTTGTGCACAAAAACAATATGCAAAGTTAAGTAAAAAAAACCACCAAAGGGATTTGGAGAATGCACTTATATAGCACTTCTGACACCCCTTAAGTAGAAAACATCATATTCAAAGAAAAAACAGAAAGTTGAAGTTGGTGAATTAAAACATAACTTTTATTCTCTATATACTTTTAAAAATATATTTTTATTTTACTCAATGTGTATGTGTGTGTTGGTTAAAACCACAAAGAGACTCGAAATTGCATTAAATCAGATGCCGTTTGGGCACTGGTTATTGAGACAATAGTGAGACAATGCCATTGCGTCTGAGATTTGAGCTGGAGTAAATAAACAACAGTGAGGATTATTCTGCTACTTACTCAATTATGAAATAACATAATTTATGTAAGAACTTACCTGATAAATTCATTTCTTTCATATTAGCAAGAGTCCATGAGCTAGTGACGTATGGGATATACATTCCTATCAGGAGGGGCAAAGTTTCCCAAACCTTAAAATGCCTATAAATACACCCCCCACCACACCCACAATTCAGTTTCACGAATAACCAAGAAGTGGGGTGATAAGAAAGGAGCGAAAGCATCAAAAAAATAAGGAATTGGAATAATTGTGCTTTATACAAAAAAATCATAACCACCACAAAAAGGGTGGGCCTCATGGACTCTTGCTAATATGAAAGAAATGAATTTATCAGGTAAGTTCTTACTTAAATTATGTTTTCTTTCATGTAATTAGCAAGAGTCCATGAGCTAGTGACGTATAGGATAATAAATACCCAAGATGTGGAACTTCCACGCAAGAGTCACTAGAGAGGGAGGGATAAAAATAAAGACAGCCAATTCCGCTGAAAAATGAATCCACTACCCAAATCAAAAAAGTTTCAAGTTTTATAATGAAAAAAACTGAAATTATAAGCAGAAGAATCAAACTGAGACAGCTGCCTGAAGTACCATTCTACCAAAACTGCTTCTAAAGAAGAGAAAACATCAAAATGGTAGAACATAGTAAAAGTATGCAAAGAAGACCAAGTCATTGCTTTGCAAATCTGATCAACAGAAGCTTCATTCTTAAAAAGCCCAGGAAGTAGAAACTTACCTAGTAGAATGAGCCGTAATCCTCCGAGGCGGGAATCCACCCGACTCCAAATAAGCATGATGAATCAAAAGTTTAAGCAAGATGCCAAATAAATGGCAGAAGCTTTTTGACCTTCCTAAAACCAGAAAAGATAAAAAATAGACTAGAAGTTTATCTGAAATCTGAATAGCTTCAACATAGAAAGTAAGAATCTCACCAAAGAAGTCTTAGGAAAAGAATAATTCCTCCCTAATGTTTGTTAGAATTTACAACTTTAGGTAAGAATTGAAATGAGGACAGCAAAAACCACCTTTTCCTGATGAAAAAAAATCAGAAAAAAGAGATTCACAAGAAAGAACAGATAATTCAAAAGCTGTTCTAGCTGAAGAGATGTCCAAAAAGAACAATACTTTCCATGAAAGTAATTAATGTCCAGAGCAAGCATATGCTCAAATAGAAGAGCCTGAAAAACCTTCAGAACCCAAATAAGACTCCAAGGAGGAGAAATTGGCTTAATGACAGGTTTGATACATATCAAAACCTGAAAAAAATGATGAATATCAGGAAATAACACTGCCTTATCCTGATGAAAAATCAGAAAAAGATATTCACAAAAAAGAGCAGATAACTCAAAAATTCTTCTAGCAGAAGAAATAACCAAAAGGAACAATACTTTTCCAAGAAAGTAATTTAATGTTCAGAAAATGCATAGTTTCAAAACGGAGGAGCCTGTAAAGCCCTCAGCACCAAATTGAGACTCCAAAGAGGAGAGATTGAATTAATGACAGGCTTGATACGGACCAAAGCCTGAACAAAACAATGAATATCAGGATGATTAGCAATCTTTCTGTGAAAAAAGAACAGAAAGAGTAGAGATTTGTCCTAACAAGAACTGCAGACAAAACCATATCCAAACCAACCTGAAAAAAATAATAAAATTCTATGAATTTTAAAAGAATGCCAAGAAAAGCAGGTCTTCCAGACTCAATAATAAATCTTTCTAGAGACAGATTTACAAGCCTGAAACCAAGCGTTCAATCTCCATCCCTTCAAATTTAATGATTTGAGATCCTTATGGAAAAAATGGGCCTTGAGAAAGAAGGTCTGGTTTAAACGGAAGTGTTCAAGGTTGGCAACTGGCCATCCGAATGAAATCCACATACCAAAACCTGAGAGGCCATGCTGGAGCTACCAGCATAACAAACAAATACTCCATAAGAATTTTGGAAATCACTTTGGAAGAAGAACTAGAGGCGGAAAGAAATAGGCAAAACGATAATTTCCAAAGAAATGTCAATGCATACACTACTTCCGCCTGAGGATCCCCGGACCTGAATAGGCCCCTGGGAAGTTCTTTATTCAGATGAGATGCCAACAGATCTATTTCTAGAAATGCTCACATCTGAAAAATTGAAAAACATATCTGGGTATGAGAGACCATTCTCCCGGATGTAAAGCTTGATTAACAGAGATAATCCGCTTCCCAAATATCTATACCTGGGAAAAAAAACACAGAATTTAGATAGGAGCTGGATTTAGCCTAAGCTAATATCAGAGACACTTCTGTCAAAGCCTAAGGACTGATAGTCCTACCCTGATGATTGACATACACCATAGTTGTGATATTGTCTGAAAAACAATAAACGTCTCTTCCTCAAAAAGAAACGAACTGAAAAATTCTGAGAAAACACGGCGTTCTAAAATATCAAATGGTAATCTCGCCTCCTGAGATTTCCAAACCCCTTGTGCTGACAGAGATCCCCAGACAGCCTCCCAACCAAAAAGACTCACATCTGTAGAGATCATGGTCCAGGTTGAAAGAAACGAAGAGACCTGTAGAACTAAATGATGGTGATCTTAACCACCAAATCAAGAGAGACAAATATTAGGATTTGAAGATTTAAAATGCGAAATCCTAGAATCCCTGCACCATAATTCAGCATAAACGACTGGAAAGGTTCTTTCTATTGAAAATGAGCAAAGGGAATTAAATCCAATGTTGTGGCCATAAGACCTAAAACTTCTATGCATATATAGCAACTGAAGGAAATAATAGAGACTAAAGGTACCGACAGACGGAACCCAATAAAATTGTCCCTTGTCTGATAGAGACAAAGACAGTGACACAAACTATCTGGAAACCCAAAAAAAGGTGACCCTTGTGAGAGGAATCAAGAGCTTTTGAAAAAAAGATCCTCTAACTATGTCCTGAAGAACAAAGTGAATCATATGAGATTCCGCATCCTCAGAAAATAATCTGAATGAATACAGAAAAAATATGCATTTATTGTATCTAAAGAAAACAAATAATGCTATCACTGACAAAAAAAGGCAGAATAGTTTGAATAAAAACTCCAAAACCCAGTTCCTAAAAATGGAACTGGAAGAAATACCCCAGAAGATTCCAGGTCTGAGCAGCGCTTGAACCCCACGGGTGACCAGCCATGCTTCAACAGTACCCAAAATAAATAGGACCGAAACACACTTAAAGAAAGTGTTAGCCTTACTGGAATAAAATCAAAGAAATTTTGACCGAATAGAACCAAATAAATTTCAAAAAAGTCTTAACCTGCCCCTTGCCAGCCAAGCTGGAATACGGCACATACATCGCAATTTAAGGGAGCTGATTTTGAACTGAAAAAATTTCCAATTAAAAACATGTTACTTGGGAAAGAATTCAGGAATTCATTCCATAATAAGAACAACCAAACTAGTATAAGCTTAAAGTTTTAGTCTTAGAACTCAATCTTGAAGCCCAGAGTAACAGTTAAGAATTGAATCTAATTATAAAACAAATAATTGATTATCTTAGAACAAAATAAATATCGATTTTTAGAAATCACAAAATTCTTCTAGCTCAAACAGCTAAAGACATAGAATAAACCTCATTTGCGAAAATATTCAATAAAATGAAGACACAAATGAAATTATTAGCATGATAGTCCAGTTAAAAGACCAGACAATACAGTGGACTTGCATAATCAATAAATGCAAAACAACAAGACAAATGCAACAGCACCTAGTCTAGTAAATTTTGTCCCTTTAACAATGCTAAAATAAATCATAATCTGATACTTAAAGTAAACAGAAAAAATGAAGCAATTGCAACATCCAAATAAATCATAGCTCCAAGAAAAGTACCTGAAATTAAATAATTTTCCATAAATAAGATACAACCATCTAAAGGAAAATAAAACATAATTTATGTAAGAACTTACCTGATAAATTCATTTCTTTCATATTAGCAAGAGTCCATGAGCTAGTGACGTATGGGATATACATTCCTACCAGGAGGGGCAAAGTTTCCCAAACCTCAAAATGCCTTTAAATACACCCCTCACCACACCCACAAATCAGTTTAACGAATAGCCAAGAAGTGGGGTGATAACAAAAAAGTGCGAAGCATAAATATAAGGAATTGGAATAATTGTGCTTTACACAAAAAAATCATAACCACCACAAAAAAAGGGTGGGCCTCATGGACTCTTGCTAATATGAAAGAAATGAATTTATCAGGTAAGTTCTTACATAAATTATGTTTTCTTTCATGTAATTAGCAAGAGTCCATGAGCTAGTGACGTATGGGATAATGACTACCCAAGATGTGGATCTTCCACGCAAGAGTCACTAGAGAGGGAGGGATAAAATAAAGACAGCCAATTCCGCTGAAAAAAATCCACACACAAAAATAAAGTTTAAATCTTAGAAAGAAAAAAACTGAAAATATAAGCAGAAGATTCAAACTGAAACGGCTGCCTGAAGTACTTTTCTACCAAAGACAGCTTCAGAAGAAGAAAACACATCAAAATGGTAGAATTTAGTAAAAGTATGCAAAGAAGACCAAGTTGCTGCTTTGTAAATCTGAACAACCGAAGCTTCATTCCTAAACGCCCAGGAAGTAGAAACTGACCTAGTAGAATGAGCTGTAATCCTTTGAGGCGGAGTTTTACCCAACTCGACATAAGCATGATGAATTAAAGATTTCAACCAAGATGCCAAAGAAATGGCAGAGGCCTTCTGACCTTTCCTAGAACCGGAAAAGATAACAAATAGACTAGAAGTCTTTCGGAAATTCTTAGTAGCTTCAACATAATATTTCAAAGCTCTAACTACATCCAAAGAATGCAATGATTTCTCCTTAGAATTCTTAGGATTAGGACATAATGAAGGAACCACAATTTCTCTACTAATGTTGTTGGAATTCACAACCTTAGGTAAAAATTTAAAAGAAGTTCGCAACACCGCCTTAGCCTGGTGAAAAATCAGAAAAGGAGACTCACAAGAAAGAGCAGATAATTCAGAAACTCTTCTGGCAGAAGAGATAGTCAAAAGGAACAAAACTTTCCAAGAAAGTAATTTAATGTCCAATGAATGCATAGGTTCAAACGGAGGAGCTTGAAGAGCCCTCAGAACCAAATTCAAACTCCAAGGAGGAGAAATTGACTTAATGACAGGTTTTATACGAACCAAAGCTTGTACAAAACAATGAATATCAGGAAGATTAGCAATCTTTCTGTGAAAAAGAACAGAAAGAGCAGAGATTTGTCCTTTCAAGGAACTTGCAGACAAACCTTTATCCAAACCATCCTGAAGAAACTGTAAAATTCTCGGAATTCTAAAAGAATGCCAGGAAAAATGATGAGAAAGACACCAAGAAATGTAAGTCTTCCAGACTCTATAATATATCTCCCTAGATACAGATTTACGAGCCTGTAACATAGTATTAATCACAGAGTCAGAGAAACCTCTTTGACCAAGAATCAAGCGTTCAATCTCCATACCTTTAAATTTAAGGATTTGAGATCCTGATGGAAAAAAGGACCTTGCGACAGAAGGTCTGGCCTTAACGGAAGAGTCCACGGTTGGCAAGAGGCCATCCGGACAAGATCCGCATACCAAAACCTGTGAGGCCATGCTTGAGCTACCAGCAGAACAAACGAGCATTCCTCAGAATCTTGGAGATTACTCTTGGAAGAAGAACTAGAGGCGGAAAGATGTAGGTAGGATGATACTTCCAAGAAGTGACAATGCATCACTGCTACCGCTTGAGGATCCCTGGATCTGGACAGATACCTGGGAAGTTTCTTGTTTAGATGAGAGGCCATCAAATCTATTTCTTGAAGTCCCCACATTTGAACAATCTGAAGAAATACCTCTGGGTGAAGAGACCATTCGCCCGGATGTAACGTTTGGCAACTGAGATAATCCGCTTCCCAATTGTCTATACCTGGGATATGAACCGCAGAAACTAGACAGGAGCTGGATTCTGCCCATACCAGAATTCGAGATACTTCTTTCATAGCCAGAGGACTGTGAGTCCCTCCTTGATGATTGATGTATGCCACAGTTGTGACATTGTCTGTCTGAAAACAAATGAACGATTCTCTCTTTAGAAGAGGCCAAGACTGAAGAGCTCTGAAAATTGCACGGAGTTCCAAAATATTGATCGGTAATCTCACCTCCTGAGATTTCCAAAACCCTTGTGCTGTCAGAGACCCCCACACAGCTCCCCAACCTGTAAGACTTGCATCTGTTGAAATTACAGTCCAGGTCGGGAAGAACAAAAGAAGGCCCCCTGAACTAAACGATGGTGATCTGTCCACCACGTCAGAGAGTGTCGTACAATCGGTTTTAAAGATATTAATTGAGATATCTTTGTGTAATCCCTGCACCACTGGTTCAGCATACAGAGCTGAAGAGGCCGCATGTGAAAACGAGCAAAGGGGATCGCGTCCAATGCAGCAGTCATAAGACCTAGAATTTCCATGCATAAGGCTACCGAAGGAATGATTATGACTGAAGGTTTCGACAAGCTGATATCAATTTTAGACGTCTCTTGTCTGTCAAAGATAGAGTCATGGACACTGAATCTATCTGGAAACCTAAAAAGGTTACCTGTGTCTGAGGAATCAATGAACTTTTTGGTAAATTGATCCTCCAACCATGATGTTGAAGAAACAACACAAGTCGATTCGTATGAGATTCTGCTAAATGTGAAGACTGAGCAAGTACCAAGATATCGTCCAAATAAGGAAATACCACAATACCCCTGTTCTCTGATTACAGACAGAAGGGCACCGAGAACCTTTGTAAAAATTCTTGGAGCTGTAGTAGCTAGGCCAAACGGCAGAGCCACAAACCTGGTAATGCTTGTCTAGGAAAGAGAATCTCAGAAACCGATAGTGATCGGATGAATCGGAATATGCAGATATGCATCCTGTAAATCTATTGTAGACATATAATGCCCTTGCTGAACAAAAGGCAGGATAGTCCTTACAGTTACCATTTTGAATGTTGGTATCCTTACATAACGATTCAATATTTTTTAGATCCAGAACTGGTCTGAAGGAATTCTCCTTCTTTGGTACAATGAAGAGATTTGAATAAAACCCCCATCCCTGTTCCAGAACTGGAACTGGCATAATTACTCCAGCCAACTCTAGATCTGAAACACATTTCAGAAATGCTTGAGCCTTCGCTGGTTTACTGGGACACGGGAAAGAAAAAATCTCTTTGCAGGAGGCCTTATCTTGAAGCCAATTCTGTACCCGTCTGAAACAATGTTCTGAATCCAAAGATTGTGAACGGAATTGATCCAAATTTCTTTGAAAAAACGTAATCTGCCCACTACCAGCTGAGCTGGAATGAGGGCCGCACCTTCATGTGGACTTAGGAGCTGGCTTTGATTTCTAAAAGGCTTGGATTTATTCCAGACTGGAGATGGTTTCCAACTGATACCGCTCCTGAGGATGAAGGATCAGGTTTTTGTTCCTTGTTGTGACGAAAGGAACGAAAACGATTATTAGACCCTAATTTACCTTTAGATTTTATATCCTGTGGTAAAAAAGTTCCTTTCCCTCCAGTAAACAGTTGAGATAATAGAATCCAACTGAGAACCAAACAAATTTATTACCCTGGAAAGAAAGGGAAAGCAGAGTAGACTTAGAAGACATATCAGCATTCCAAGTTTAAGCCATAAAGCTCTTCTAGCTAAAATAGCTAGAGACATATACCTGACATCAACTCTAACGATATCAAAGATGGCATCACAAATAAAATTATTAGCATGTTGAAGAAGAAGAATAATGCTATGAGAATTATGATCTGTTACTTGTTGCGCTAAAGCTTCTAACCAAAAAGTTGAAGCTGCAGCAACATTCGCTAAAGATATAGCAGGTCTAAGATTACCTGAACACAAGTAAGCTTTTCTTAGAAAGGATTCAATTTTCCTATCTAAAGGATCCTTAAAGGAAGTACCATCTGCCGTAGGAATAGTAGTACGCTTAGCAAGAGTAGAGACAGCCCCATCAACCTTAGGGATTTTGTCCCCAAAACTCTAATCTGTCAGATGGCACAGGATATAATTGCTTAAAACGTTTAGAAGGAGTAAATGAATTACCCAAATTATTCCATTCCCTGGAAATTACTTCAGAAATATCACCAGGGACAGGAAAAACTTCTGGAATAACTACAGGAGATTTAAAAACCTTATCTAAACGTTTAGATTTAGTATCAAGAGGACCAGAATCCTCAATTTCTAATGCAATTAGGACTTCTTTAAGTAAAAAACGAATAAATTCCATTTTAAATAAATATGAAGATTTATCAGCATCAACTTCTGAGACAGAATCCTCTGAACCAGAAGAACCATTATCAGAATCAGAATGATGATGTTCATTTAAAAATTCATCTGAAAAATGAGAAGTTTTAAAAGACTTTTTACGTTTACTAGAAGGAGGAATAACAGACATAAGCCTTCTTAATGGATTTAGAAACAAAATCTCTTATGTTATCAGGAACACTCTGAGTATTAGATGTTGACTGAACAGCAACAGGTAATGTAACAGTACTAAAGGAAATATTATCTGCATTAACAAGTTTGCCATGACAAACAGTACAAACAGCTGGAGGAACAGATACCATAAGTTTACAGCAGATACACTTAGCTTTGGTAGCTCCAGCACCAGGCAGCGATTTTCCAGAAGTATCTTCTGTATCAGTTTCAACGTGGGACATCTTGCAATATATAAAAGAAAAACAACATATAAAGCAAAATGACAGTTTCAGGAATGGGAAAAAATGCCAGTGAACAAGCTTCTAGCAACCAGAAGCAATAAATAATGAGACTTAAATAATGTGGAGACAATAGTGACGCCCATATTTTTTTAGCGCAAAAAATTACGCCCACATTATTTGGCGCCTAAAATGATGCCACATCCGGAACGCCGACACTTTTGGCGCAAAAGAACGTCAAAAATTACGCAACTTCCGGCAACACGTATGACGCCGGAAACAGAAAAAAAAATTTGCGCCAAAAAAGTCCGCGCCAAGAATGACGCAATAAAAAGAAGCATTTTCAGCCCACGCGAGCCTAACAGCCCACAGGGAAAAAGTCAAATTTTAAGGTAAGAAAAAAAAATGATTTATTCATATGCATTATCCCAAATATGAAACTGACTATCTGAAATAAGGAATGTTGAACATCCTGAGTCAAGGCAAATAAATGTTTGAATACATATATTTAGAACTTTATAAAAAAGTGCCCAACCATAGCTTAGAGTGTCACAGAAAATAAGACTTACTTACCCCAGGACACTCATCTACATGTTGTAGAAAGCCAAGCCAGTACTGAAACGAAAATCAGCAGAGGTAATGGTATATAAATAAGAGTATATCGTCGATCTGAAAAGGGAGGTAAGAGATGAATCTCTACGACCGATAACAGAGAACCTATGAAATAGACCCCGTAGAAGGAGATCATTGAATTCAAATAGGCAATACTCTCCTCACATCCCTCTGACATTCACTGCACGCTGAGAGGAAACCGGGCTCCAACCTGCTGCGGAGCGCATATCAACGTAGAATCTAGCACAAACTTACTTCACCACCTCCATAGGAGGCAAAGTTTGTAAAATGATTTGTGGGTGTGGTGAGGGGTGTATTTATAGGCATTTTGAGGTTTGGAAAACTTTGCCCCTCCTGGTAGGAATGTATATCCCATACGTCACTAGCTCATGGACTCTTGCTAATTACATGAAAGAAATACTATTTTGCTATAGAAACAATAGCATAATTAGTAGGAGTAGAGATAGCCCCAATAATTGGAGACCCTCCAAATTGAATTAAACTGCCGGCAAAGAGGTATAGTTTAAAACCTTTGAAGAAGGGAATAAAAGAAAATTCTCAGCCTATTCCATTCTCTAGTATAAGGAATTGGAAAATAACCTCTAAAAACCCCGAAGAATAAATAAGCAGAAATAGTGTTAGCTAGTCTTGAAAAAGAACTAGTTACCTTAATGTAAAATAATCAACACCTTTTCAACAAAGAACAAATGTACTTTAATAAAAAAGTAGATTTGTTAGTGTCAATATCTGATGAAGAAAATTCTGAATGAGAGAAAACATCATCAGAGAAGGATAAATCAGTATGTTGTTGGTCATTTGAAACTTCAATAATTAAAAAAGAAGTTGAAAAAGACCTAAAAATTTTTTATTAGAAGGCACAAAGTCAGACAAAGCCTTTAAAATAGAATCAGAAAAATATTTCTTAAAAATCTTCTAAATATTTCTTGTACATAAGATGTAAAAAGAATGGCAATATATAAAGCATAAATACTAATGGATTCTGCATGTAAAAGTTTATCATGATAACCTATTACAAACCATAGCTAAAGATAAACATTCATAACATTAAAATAAATGAAACTTAGCTTTGGTAGGACTGAACTCAGTCAAGCGTTTTTCCAGAAGTAGCTTTCTGATCCAGTGTCAATCTGAGACCATCTTGCAATATGTAATAGAAAAAACAACATATAAAGCAAAATCTATCAAATTCCTTAAATGACAGTTCTCAGGAACTGGGAAAAAATGCCAATGAACAAGCTTCTAGCAACCAGAAGCAAATAAACAATGAGACTTAAATAATGTGGAGGACAATAATGAGCCCATATTTTTTAGAAGAATGACGCCACATCCAGCGTCGCCGAAATTTTTGGCGCAAAACGTCAAAAAATTACGCAATCACAAACAACTTCCGGCGACAAGTACAAACGTCGGGACAATGACAAGAAATTTTTTTTGCGCCAAGAATGACGCAATAAAAGAAGCATTTTCAGCCCCCGCGAGGCCCCTAACCAGCCCACAGGAAAAAGTCAAATTTTAAGGTAAGAAAAAATTTTTATTATTCAAATGCATTACTCCAAATAATGAAAATGACTGTACTGAAATAAGGAATATTGAACATCCTGAATCAAGGCAAATAAATGTTTAAACACATATATTTAGAACTTTATATAAAAGTGCCCAACCATAGCTTAGAATGTCACAGAAAATAAGACTTACTTACCCCAGGACACTCATCTACATGTAGTAGAAAGCCAAACCAGTACTGAAACGAGAATCAGTAGAGGTAATGGTATACTATAAGAGTATATCGTCGATCTGAAAAGGGAGGTAAGAGATGAATCTCTACGACCGATAACAGAGAACCTATGAAATAGACCCCGTAGAAGGAGATCATTGAATTCAAATAGGCAATACTCTCCTTCACATCCCTCTGACATTCACTGCACTCTGAGAGGAAAAATGGGCTCCAGCCGCTGCGAAGCGCATATCAACGTAGAATCTAGCACAAACTTACTTCACACCTCCATGGGAGGCAAAGTTTGTAAAACTGAATTGTGGGTGTGGTGAGAGGGGTGTATTTATAGGCATTTTAAGGTTTGGGAAACTTTGCCCCTCCTGGTAGGAATGTATATCCCATACGTCACTAGCTCATGGACTCTTGCTAATTACATGAAAGAAATATAATATACTGTGCTTTTATTTGGATTTGGCCGGGCTTATATATTACTGTATCTGCTGCTGAGAATTGGTTTAAACCACTCAGAGAATAAGTATGTGCTTAAGAATTTACCTGAAGTAATATCTAGGGTTGAATTATTGGGCAATAAGTACCTGGAGTTACTTATTATTTTGTTGCTATGTTCACAATATTGAAATTTTTAACTCCATTACAACTTGAATTAGTTATAGTGCAATCACAATCTTACATTAGTTAGTGTGCTCATATTTCTTCAATCTGTGAGGTTGAAATTCACAGAACTCGAGTAAGGTTTAACCTTCTTATCTTAGCTAATAGTCTTACACTGGTAAAATAAATTCAACATATAGTTGTAATTTTACTATGAGGTTAGCACTCTTAGATAGATTATTAGTCACTGGTCTATTCACAACAGTATCCTAGTAATATAGTGGGTTGAGCTCAAAGCACGATAACACCTTAAGTGTTATTGTGCTTTTATTGCTTATCAATAATTAGTATATGGATGCTTTAGGGACATTTAAACATCATGCTATGGTGTGTATCACACTTCGCACTGTGCTAAGTATTTATAGTGCCTTGTAAGTTGGTGTGCCCAAAATAGTTATGTGTTACACAGTCTGATAATTTTAACATTCCATGAATTAATGCTTAAAACACACGTGTGTTCAAAGTTAATCTGAAATTTATCTAGATTACCTTATATTTAAACGTTATAGTTTTTTGGTACTTATAAATAATTATGTGTGGATCAATCATTCATGTGTAATTATTTACACTGTGCATTCTTAGTGCATTGTGAATAGATATGCCTTCTTCATTCAGTGTTTCACAGTCTGTTAACTGCTGAGGCAATGTGAACTTAAACTTGGGAAATATTCTGAAAATGCGAGTCACAACAAAGGATGCTGGTATTATTATGTTACTGTATAAAAGATCTTCGGCTAGATTACGGTTTGTGTTATGACGGTTGCGGTTGCCTAACCTTGCACATTATTATCACCGCTCACTTACCTACAGCGCTGGTATTACAGTTTTCAGAAACCCAGCGTATTAGGCAAGAAGTGAGCGTAGAGAAAAATTGTGCCTCCATACCGCACTCCAATACCAGCGCTGCTTAAATCAGCGGTGAACTGGTTTGTACGTGCTCGTGCACGATTTCCTTATAGACATCAATGGGGGAGAGCCGGCTGAGAAAAAGCCTAACACTGCAATAAAGCAGCGTAAAGCTCCGTAATGCAGCCCCATTGATTCCTATGGGGAAACTACATTTATGTTTACACCTAACACCCTAACATAAACCCAGATTCTAAACACCCCTAATCTTACACTTATTAACCCCTAATCTGCCGCCCCCAACATCGCCGACACCTGCATTATACTTATTAACCCCTAATCTGCCGCTCGGGGCATTGTCACCACCTACATTATACCTATTAACCCCTAATCTGCTGCCCCCAACATCACTGACACCCACATTATATTTATTAACCCCTAATCTCCCGCCCCCAATGTCACCACAATCTACCTACATTTATTAACCCCTAATCTGCCGCCGCCACTGTAATAAATATATTAACCCCTAAACCGCAGTACTCCAACCTCGCAAACACTAGTTAAATATTATTAACCCCTAATATGCCACCCCTAACATCGCCACCACCTACCTACATTTATTAACCCCTAATTTGCTGCCCCCAATGTCGCCACCACTATACTAAAGTTATTAACCCCTAAACCTAAATCTAACCCTAACACCCACTAACTTAAATATAATTAAAATAAATCTAAAGAAAACCTACTATTAATAACTAAATAATTCCTATTTAAAACTAAATACTTACCTGTAAAATAAACCCTAAGATAGCTACAATATAACTAATAGTTACATTGTATCTAGCTTAGGGTTTATTTTTATTTTACAGGCAAGTTTGTATTTATTTTAACTAGGTAGAATAGTTACTAAATAGTTATTAACTATTTACTAACTATCTAGCTAAAATAAATACAAATTTACCTGTAAAATAAAACCTAACCTGAGTTACACTAACACCTAACCTTACACTACAATTAAATAAATTACCTAAATTAAATACAATTAACTAAATTAAATACAAATACCTAAATTACAAAAACAAAAACTAAATTACACAAAATAAAAAAACAAATTACAAGATATTTAAACTAATTACACCTTATCAAAATAAAAAAAAGCCCCCCCCCAAAATAAAAAAAAAACCTAGCCTAAACTAAACTACCAATAGCCCTTAAAAGGGCCAATTGCGGGGCATTGCCCCAAAGAAATCAGCTCTTTTACCTGTAAAAAAATACAAACAACCCCCCAACAGTAAAACCCACCACCCACACAACCAACCCCCCAAATAAAACCCTAACTAAAAAAACCTAAGCTCCCTATTGCCCTGAAAAGGGCATTTGGATGGGCATTGCCCTTAAAAACGGCATTTAGCTCTATTGCTGCCCAAACCCTAATCTAAAACTAAAACCCACACAATAAACCATTAAAAAAACTAACATTAACCCCCGAAGATCCACTTACAGTTTTGAAGACCGGATCAACTAAGCCAGGAGAAGTCCTCAACGAATTGGCAAGAAGTCCTCAATGAAGCCGGGAGAAGTCTTCATCCAAGCCGGGAGAAGTTGTCCTCCGGATGGGCAAAAGTCTTCATCGAGACGGCATCTTCTATCTTCATCCATCCGGCGTAGAGCGGGTCCATCTTCAAGACATCCAGCGCAGAGCATCCTCTTCTTGCGACGACTCACGATGAATGAAGGTTCCTTTAAGTGATGTCATCCAAGATGGCGTCCCTTAGATTCAGATTGATTGATAGAATTCTATCAGCCAATCGGAATTAAGGTTGAAAAAATCCTATTGGCTGATCTAATCAGCCAATAGGATTGAACTTGCATTCTATTGGCTGATTGGAATTCTATCAGTCAATCTGAATCTAAGGGACGCCATCTTGGATGACGTCACTTAAAGGAACCTTCATTCGCCGGGAGTCGTCAGAAGAAGAACATGCTCCACGCTGGATCTCTTGAAGATGGACCCGCTCCGCGCCAGATGGATGAAGATAGAAAATGCAGTCTGGATGAAGACTTCTGCCCGTCTGGAGGATCACTTCTCCCAGCTTGGAAGAAGACTTCTCCCGGGCTTTGTTGAGGACTTCTTGCTGCTTCGTTGGCGATGGATGTCCAGTCTTCAAAACTGTAAGTGGATCTTCAGGGGTTAGTGTTAGTTTTTTTTTAAGGGTTTATTGGGTGGGTTTTAGTTTTAGATTAGGGTTTGGGCAGCAATAGAGCTAAATGCCCTTTTCAGGGCAATGCCCATCCAAATGCCCTTTTCAGGGCAATGGGGAGCTTAGGTTTTTTTAGTTAGGGTTTTATTTAGGGGGTTGGTTGTGTGGCTGGTGGGTTGTTTCTATTTTTTCTACAGGTAAAAGATCTGATTTCTTTGGGGCAATAAGGGTGATTGGTAGTTTGTTTAGGCTAGGGTTTTTTTTTTTATTTGGGGGGGGGGCTATTAGATTAGGTGTAATTAGTTTAAATATCCTGTAATTTGTTTTTTATTTTGTGTAATTTAGTGTTTGTTCTTTTTTTGTAATTTAGGTATTTGTATTTAATTTAGTTAATTGTATTTCATTTAGGTAATTTATTTAATTGTAGTGTAAGGTTAGGTGTTAGTGTAACTCAGGTTAGGTTTTATTTTACAGGTAAATTTGTATTTATTTTAGCTAGGTAGTTAGTAAATAGTTATTCTACCTAGTTAAAATAAATACAACTTGCCTGTAAAATAAAAATAAACCCTAAGCTAGATACAATGTAACTATTAGTTATATTGTAGCTAGCGTAGGGTTTATTTTACAGGTAAGTATTTAGTTTTAAATAGGAATGATTTAGTTATTAATAGTAGGTTTTCTTTAGATTTATTTTAATTATATTAAAGTTAGTAGGTTTTAGGTTTAGGGGTTAATAAGTTTAGTATAGTGGCGGTGACGTTGGGGCAGCAGATTAGGGGTTAATAACTGTAATGAAGGTTTCGGTGATGTTAGGGGCGGCAGATTAAGGGTTAATAATATTTAACTAGTGTTTGCGAGGCGGAAGTGCGGCGGTTTAGGGGTTAATATGCTTATTATAGTGGTGGCGATGTCCGGAGCGGCAGATTAGGGGTTAATAATTTTATTTTAGTGTTTGCGATGTGGGAGGGCCTTGGTTTAGGGGTTAATAGGTAGTTTATGGGTGTTAGTGTACTTTTTAGCACTTTAGTTATGAGTTTTATGCTACAGCTTTGTAGTTTAAAACTCATAACTACTGACTTTAGAATGCATTGCGAATCTTGCGGGATAGGCTGTACTACTCACTTTTTGGCCTCCAAAAAAAAGCTTGTAATACCGGCGCTATGGAAGTCCAATTGAAAAAAGACTTTACGAAAATTGCATGTTAATTTTCGGTACGGCCAAAAGTGTGCGGGACAGCTGTACCTACAAGACTCGTAATAGCAGCGGTAGTGAAAAAACATAATTTATGTAAGCATTTACCAGATAAATTCATTTCTTTCATATTGGCAAGAGTCCATGAGCTAGTGACGTATGGGATATACAATCCTACCAGGAGGGGCAAAGTTTTCCAAACCTCAAAATGCCTATAAATACACCCCTCACCGCACCCACAATTCAGTTTAACGAATAGCCAAGAAGTGGGGTGATAAAGAAAGGAGTAAAAAGCATCAACAAAGGAATTTGGAAATAATTGTGCTTTATACAAAAAAATCATAACCACCATAAAAAGGGTGGGCCTCATGGACTCTTGCCAATATGAAAGAAATTAATTTATCAGGTAAATTATTACATAAATTATGTTTTCTTTCATGTAATTGGCAAGAGTCCATGAGCTAGTGACATATGGGATATCAATACCCAAGGTGTGGAACTCCACTCAAGAGTCACTAGAGAGGGAGGGATAAAAATAAACAGCCATTTCTCACTGAAAAAAATAATCCACAACCCAAAATATAAGTTATTCTCATAAAGAAAAGAAAAACTTAAAACGTCAACAGAAGAATCAAACTGAAACAGCTGCCTGAAGAACTTTTCTACCAAAAACTGCTTCTGAAGAAGCAAATACATCAAAATGGTAGAATTTAGTAAATGTATGCAAAAAGGACCAAGTTGCTGCTTTTCCAAATAAGCTTGATGAATCAAAAGCTTTAACCAAGAAGCAAAGGAAATAGCAGAGGTCTTCTGACCTTTCCTTGGACCAGAAAATATAACAAATAGACTAGAAGTCTTCCTGAAATATTTAGTAGCTTCAACATAATATTTCAAAGCTCTCATCACATCCAAAGAATGTAAGGATCTTTCCAAAGAATTCTTAGGATTAGGACACAAGGAAGGGACAACAATTTCTCTACTAATGTTGTTAGAATTCACAACTTTAGGCAAAAATGTAAATGAAGTCCGCAAAACCGCCTTATCCTGATGAAAAATCAGAAAAGGAGATTCACAAGAAAGAGCAGATAGTTCAGAAACTCTTCTAGCAGAAGAGATGGCTAAAAGGAACAACACTTTCCAAGAAAGTAGTTTAATGTCCAAAGAATGCATAGGCTCAAACGGAGGGGCCTGTAACGCCTTCAAAACGAAGTTAAGCAATGTTTCTGTGAAATAAAACAGAAAGAGCAGAGATTTGTCCCTTCAAGGAACTTGCAGACAAACCCTTATCCAAACCATCCTGACGAAACTGTAGAATTCTATGAATTCTAAAAGAATGCCAATAGAATTTATGAGAACACCAGGAAATGTAGGTCTTCCAGACTCGATAATAAATCTTTCTAGAGACAGATTTACAAGCTTGTAACATAGTATTAATCACTGAGTCAGAGAAACCTCTATGACTTAGTACTAAGCGTTTAATTTCCATACCTTCAAATTTAATGATTTGAGATCCTGATGGAAAAATGGACCTTGAGACAGTAGGTCCGGCCTTAACGGAAGTGGCCAAGGTTGGCAACTGGACATCCGAACAAGATCCGCATACCAAAACCTGTGTGGCCATGCTGGAGCTACCAGCAACACAAACGATTGTTCCATGATGATTTTGGATATCACTCTTGGAAGAAGAACAAGAGGCGGGAAAATGTAAGCAGGATGATAACACCAAGGAAGTGTCAGCGCATCCACTGCTTCCGCCGGAACATCCCTGGACCTGGACAGGTATCTGGGAAGTTTCTTGTTTAGATGAGAGGCCATGAGATCTATCTCTGGAAGACCCCACATCTGAACAATCTGAGAAAACATATCTGGATGGAGAGACCACTCCCCTGGATTTAAAGTCTGATGGCTGAGATAATCCGCCACCCAATTGTCTACACCTGGGATATGCACCGCAGAGATTAGACAGGAGCTGGATTCCGCCCACGCAAGTATCCGAGATACTTCTTTAATAGCTTGGGGACTGTGAGTCCCACCCTGGTGATTGACATATGCCAGAGTTGTGATATTGTATGTCTGAAAGCAAATGAACGGTTCTCTCTTCAACAGAGGCCAAAACTGAAGAGCTCTGAAAAAGTTCTAAAATATCGATTGGTAATCTCGCCTCTTGAGATTTCCAAACCCGGAACAAAGGAAGCCCCTAGAATTAAACGCTGGTGATTTAACCACCATGTCAGAGAGTGTCGAACATTGGGATTTCAGGATATTAACTGTGATATATTTGTATAATCCCTGCACCATTGATTCAGCATACAAAGCTGGAGAGGTCTCATGTGAAACCGAGCAAAAGGAATTGCGTCCGATGCTGTAGTCATGAGGCCTAAAACTTGCATGCACATAGCCACTGAAGGGAATGACTGAGACTGAAGGTGCCGACAGGCTGCAACCAATTTCAAACATCTCTTGTCTGTTAGAGACAGAGTCATGGACACTGAATCTATCTGGAAACCTAAAAAGGTGACCCTTGTCTGAGGAATCAAGAAACCTTTTGGTAAATTCATCCTCCAACCATGTTTTTGAAGAAACAACACTAGTTGATTCGTGTGAGATTCTGCATACCGTAAAGACTGAGCTAGTACCAAGATATCGTCCAAATAAGGAAACTCCGCAATACCCTGCTCTCTAATTACAGAGAGTAGGGCACCTAGAACCTTTGAAAAGATTCTTGGAGCTGTTGCTAGGCCAAATGGAAGAGCAACAAATTGGTAATGCTTGTCTAGAAAAGAGAATCTCAGGAACTGATAATGTTCTGGATGAATCGGAATATAAAAGTATGCATCCTGCAAGTCTATTGTAGACATATAATGTCCTTGCTGAACAAAAGGCAGAATAGTCCTTATAGTCACCATCTTGAAAGTTGGTACTCTTACATAACGATTCAAAATTTTCAGATCTAGAACTGGTCTGAATAAATTTTCCTTCTTTGGGACAATGCATAGATTTGAATAAAACCCCAGACCTTGTTCCTGAAAAGGAACCGGCATGATTACCCCTGAAGACTCCAGGTCTGAAACAAACTTCAGAAAAGCCTGAGCTTTTACTGGATTTGCTGGGATACGTGAGAGAAAAAATCTTCTCACAGGAGGTCTTACTCTGAATCCTATTCGATACCCTTGAGAGACAATGCTCTGAATCCATTGATTTTGTACAGAATTTGTCCAAAAATCCTTGAAAAAACTTAATCTGCCCCCTACCAGCTGAGTTGGAATGAGGGCCACACTTTCATGGGGACTTGGGGGCTGACTTTTGTTTTTTAAAAGGCTTGGATTTATTCCAATTTGAGGAAGGCTTCCAATTGGAAACAGATTCCTTGGGGGAAGGATTAGATTTTTGTTCCTTATTTTGACGAAAGGAACGAAAACGGTTAGAAGCCTTAGATTTACCCTTAGATTTTTTATCCTTAGGCAGTAAAAACCCCTTTCCTCCAGTAACAGTTGAAATAATAGAATCCAACTGAGAACCAAATAAATTATTACCTTGGAAAGAAAGAGATAATAATCTAGACTTAGATGTCATATCAGCATTCCAAGATTTAAGCTATAAAGCTCTTCTAGCTAAAATAGCTAAAGACATGGATCTAACATCAATTTTGATAATATCAAAAATGGCATCAAAAATAAAATGATTAGCATGTTGCAGTAAGCGAACAATGCTAGATATGTCAGAATCCAATTCTTGTTGTGCTAAATTCTCCAACCAAAAAGTTGATGCAGCCGCAACATCAGCCAAAAAATTGCAGGCCTGAGAAGATAACCTGAATATAAATAGGCTTTCCTTAGATAGGATTCAAGTTTCCTATCTAAAGGATCTTTAAAAGAAGTACTATCTTCCATAGGAATAGTGGTACGTTTAGCAAGAGTAGAAATAGCCCCATCAACTTTAGGAATCTTTTCCCAAAACTCTATAGAAATTGCTGGTAAAGGATACAATTTTTTAAACCTTGAAGAAGGAACAAAAGGAGTACCTGGCTTATTCCATTCCTTAGAAATCATATCAGAAATAGCATCAGGAATAGGAAAAACCTCTGGAGTAACCACAGGAGGTTTAAAAACAGCATTCAAACATTTACTAGTATTAATGTCAAGAGGACTAGTTTCCTCAATATCCAAAGTAATTAACACTTCTTTTAACAAAGAACGAATATACTCTATTTTAAACAAATAAGTAGATTTGTCAGTGTCAATATCTGAGGAGGGATGTTCTGAATCAGATAGATCCTCATCAGAGGAGGATAAATCATTATGTTGTCGGTCATTTGAAATTTCATCAACTTTATGAGAAGTTTTAAAAGACCTTTTACATTTATTAGAAGGCGGAAATGCAGACAAAGCCTTCTGAATAGAATCAGTAACAAATTCTTTCAAATTCATAGGTATATCATGTACATTAGAAGTTGAAGGAACTGCAACTGGCAATGTACTATTACTGATGGATACATTCTCTGCATGTAAAAGTTTATCATGACAACTATTACAAATGACATTCGGAGATATAATTTCCACAATCTTACAACAAATGCACTTAGCTTTGGTAGAACCAATGTCAGGCAGCAATGTTCCAACAGATACTTCTGAGGCAGTATCAGATTGAGACATCTTGCAAAATGTAAAAGAAAAAACAACATATAAAGCAAAATTATCAATTTCCTTATATGACAGTTTCAGGAATGGGAAAAATGCAAGCAGCATAGCCCTCTGACATAGAGAAAAGGCAAGAGGCAAACAGCAATGGGGTATAAAATTAATGAAAATTTTGGCGCCAAGTATGATGCACAACGTAAGAGAATTTTTTTTTTTGGCACCAACAATATCCGGAAATGACACACTTGCGTAACTAACGACGCAACCGTGTGAAAGGCTTCCACGTCAAATATGACGTCGGAAATGACGAACTTGTGTCAACGGACGTCCTTTTCGCACACAAAAAAATCTTGCGCCAAGAATGACGCAATAAAGTCTAGCATTTGTCGCACCCGCGGGCCTAATGCTGGCCGCAATTTGAAAGATAAAAGTAGTCCATTTGAAAAAGACTAAACCCCAGGTAAGAAAAAAATATTTCATAATATGTTTATTTCCCAAATATGAAACTGACAGTCTGCACAAGGAAATACATGAACCTGACTCATGGCAAATATAAGTACAATGCATATATTTAGAACTTTATATAAATGCATAAAGTGCCAGACCATAGATGGGGTGTCTTAAGTAATAAAAAAACATACTTACCAAAAAAGACACCCATCCACATATAGCAAATAGCCAAACCAGTACTGAAACAGTTATCAGTAGAGGTAATGGTATATGAGGGTATATCGTCGATCTGACAAGGGAGGTAGGAGATGAATCTCTAAGACCGATAACAGAGAACCTATGAAATAGACCCCCGTTAGGAAAATCATTGCATTCAATAGGTGATACTCCCTTCACGTCCCTCTGACATTCACTGTACTCTGAGAGGAATCGGGCTTCAAAAAAAGCTGAGAAGCGCATGTCAACGTAGAAATCTTAGCACAAACTTACTTCACCACCTCCATAGGAGGCAAAGTTTGTAAAACTGAATTGTGGGTGTGGTGAGGGGTGTATTTATAGGCATTTTGAGGTTTGGGAAACTTTGCCCCTCCTGGTAGGATTGTATATCCCATACGTCACTAGCTCATGGACTCTTGCAAAACTACATGAAAGAAAGCAGCGTTATGAGCCTTAACGCTGCTTTTTTACTCATAACGCAAAACTCGAAATCTAGCCGCTTAGTTTTTACCCATTTGATGATTGAACCTTTGGATCGATTCACTATTTTTAATTTATTTTAATTCAGTAAATGATATCCAGACAACATTAAATAGTGTATGTCACAGAAAGTTTGACTACAATATGCTACTATTTATTTCTGAATTAATAATATGTATAATCAGCATGCATGTCATCACCTGTAAATCTTATTTTTCACTAGTAATATTTCATTTTCCTCTTAATCACTTTATATAATTTTTTATATGATTTCTTATTATATTTTAGCACCACGTATTAAATTGTCACTAATAGTGTTATTTATCACTATTTCTCTTACTCAATATTGTACTGTAATTCTAAGGTATCCCTGTATAATTAGGTGCGTCATCACATACAAACAGCTGATCTTTTTAGAGAATACCAGTGTATGTACCGACATTTACTCTTGATTCAGGATGAATATTCATATTTAAAAATAAAATCTTTATATAAAAGTATGGTGCAGGACTATTCTGGTCTAAAATGAGAAATTCAGGTTCTCATAGATAAGACCAGAAATATTTAATCTTATCCACTTTTCAGTATAAGATATAACTGACTTAACAGACTATCGCCTAGATTTAGAGTTTTGTCGGTAAAGACCCGTGGTGCTAACGCTGCTTTTTTTCCCAGCGCACCCTTAAGACAACGCTGGTATTTAGAGTTGTCTGAGTGGCTGCGTTAGGCTCAGAAAAGGGAGCGTTGAGCATAATTTCCCTTCCATTCAACTCTCAATACCAGCGTTGCCTACAGTAGCGGTAAGCTGGAAAAACGTGCTCATGCACGATATCCCCATAGGATACAATGGGGCTGAGCTGGCTGTAAAAAAACCTAACACCTGCAAAAAAGCAGCGTTCAGCTCCTAGCGCAGCCCCATTGTTTCCTATGGGGAAACACTCTCTAAGTCTGCACCTAACACCCTAACATGAGCCCCGAGTCTAAACACCCCTAACCTTACACTTATTAACCCCTAATCTGCCGCCCCCGCTATCGCTGACACCTGCATTATATTATTAACCCCTAATCTGCCGCTCTGGACACCGCTGCAACCTACATTATCCCTATGAACCCCTAATGTGCTGCCCCTAACATCGCCGACACCTATATTATATTTATTACCCCCTAATCTGCCCCCCAACGTCGCCGCTACCTTACCTAAACTTATTAACCCCTAATCTGCCGACCGGACCTCGCTGCCACTATAATAAATGTATTAACCCCTAAACCGCCGCACTCCCGCCTCGCAAACACTATAATAAATTTTATTAACCCCTAATCTGCCCTCCCTAACATCGCCCCCACCTACCTACAATTATTAACCCCTAATCTCCCGCCCGCAACGTCGCCGCTACTATAATAAAGTTATTAACCCCTAAACCTAAGTCTAACCCTAACACCCCTAACTTAAATATAATTTAAATTAAACGAAATAATATTCCTATAATTGAATAAATTATTCCTATTTAAAACTAAATACTTACCTATAAAATAAACCTTAATATAGCTACAATATAACTAATAATTACATTGTAGCTATTTTAGGATTTATATTTATTTTACAGGCAACTTTGTATTTATTTTAACTAGGTACAATAGCTATTAAATAGTTAATAATTATTTAATAGCTACCTAGTTAAAATAAGTACAAAATTACCTGTAAAATAAATCCTAACCTAAGTTACAAATACACCTAACACTACACTATCATTAAATTAATTAAATAAATTACCTACAATTAGCTAAACTAAAATACAATTAAATAAACTAATCTATAATACAAAAAACAAACACTAAATTACAACAAAAAAAAATAATTACAAGAAGTTTAAACTAATTACACCTAATTTAAGACCCCTAATAAAATAAAAAATCCCCCCAAAATAAAAAAATGCCCTACCCTATTCTAAATGACAAAAGTAATCAGCTCTTTTATCAGCCCTTAAAAGGGCTTTTTGCAGGGCATTGCCCCACAGTAATCAGCTCTTTTACCTGTAAAAAAAAATACAACCCCCCCAACATTAAAACCCACCACCCACATACCCCTACTCTAACCCACCCAAACCCCCCTTAAAAAAAAACCCTGAAGATCTCCCTACCTTGAGTCGTCTTCACCCAACCGGGCCGAAATTTTTATCCAAGGTGCGCAGAGAAGGTCCTTCATCCGGTAGAAGTCTTCATCCAGGCGGCGTCTTCAATCTTCATCCATCCGGAGCGGAGCGGATCCATCTTCAAAGGAGCCGACGCGGAGCCATCCTCTTCAACCGACGACTGAACGACGAATGAAGGTTCCTTTAAGGGACGTCATCCAAGATGGCGTCCCTTCAATTCCGATTGGCTGATAGGATGCTATCAGCCAATCAGAATTAAGTTGGGAAAAATCTGATTGGCTGATTCAATCAGCCAATCAGATTAAAGTTCAATCCAATTGGCTGATGCAATCAGCCAATCGTATTGAGCTCGTATTCTATTGGCTGATTGGAACAGCCAATAGATTGCGAGCTCAATACGATTGGCTGATTGGATCAGCCAATCGGATTGAACTTCAATCTGATTGGCTGATTGGATCAGCCAATCAGATTTTCCTACCTTAATTCCGATTGGCTGATAGAATCCTATCAGCTAATCACAATTGAAGGGACGCCATCTTGGATGATGTCCCTTAAAGGAACCTTCATTCGTCGTTCAGTCGTCGGTTGAAGAGGATGGCTCCGCTCCGGATGGATGAAAATTGAAGACGCCGCCTGGATGAAGACTTCTACCGGATGAAGGACCTTCTCTGCGCACCTTGGATGAAGATTTCGGCCCAGTTGGGTGAAGACGACTCAAGGTAGGGAGATCTTCAGGGGGTTAGCGTTAGGTTTTTTAAGGGGGGTTTGGGTGGGTTAGAGTAGGGGTATGTGGGTGTTGGGTTTTAATGTTGGGGGGGTTGTATTTTTTTTTTACAGGTAAAAGAGCTGATTACTTTGGGGCAATGCCCCGCAAAAAGCCCTTTTAAGGGCTGGTAAAAGAGCTGATTACTTTTGTCATTTAGAATAGGGTAGGGCATTTTTTTATTTTGGGGGGATTTTTTATTTTATTAGGGGGCTTAAATTAGGTGTAATTAGTTTAAACTTCTTGTAATTTTTTTTTGTAATTTAGTGTTTGGTTTTTTTTTTGTATTATAGATTAGTTTATTTAATTGTATTTTAGTTTAGCTAATAGTAGGTAATTTATTTAATTAATTTAATGATAGTGTAGTGTTAGGTGTATTTGTAATTTAGGTTAGGATTTATTTTACAGGTAATTTTGTACTTATTTTAACTAGGTAGCTATTAAATAGTTATTAACTATTTAATAGCTATTGTACCTAGTTAAAATAAATACAAATTTGCCTGTAAAATAAATATAAATCCTAAAATAGCTACAATGTAATTATTAGTTATATTGTAGCTATATTAGAGTTTATTTTATAGGTAAGTATTTAGTTTTAAATAGGAATAATTTATTTAGTTATAGGAATATTATTTAGTTTAATTTAAATTATATTTAAGTTAGGGGGTGTTAGGGTTAGGGTTAGACTTAGGTTTAGGGGTTAATAACATTATTATAGTAGCGGCGACATTGTGGGCGAGAGATTAGGGGTTAATAATTGTAGGTAGGTGGCGGCGATGTTAGGGAGGGCAGATTAGGGGTTAATAAAATTTATTATAGTGTTTGCGAGGCGGGAGTGCGGCGGTTTAGGGGTTAATACATTTATTATAGTGACGGCGAGGACCGGTCGGCAGATTAGGGGTTAATAAGTGTAGGCAAGGTAGCTGCGACGTTGGGGGGGGGGGGCAGATTAGGGGGTAATAAATATAATATAGGTGTCGGCGATGTTAGGGGCAGCAGATTAGGGGTTCATAGCTATAATGTAGGTGGCAGCGGTGTCCGGAGCAGCAGATTAGGGGTTAAAAATTTTTAAAAGAGGGTTGGCGATGTGGGGGTGGCTCAGTTTAGGGGTACATAGGTAGTTTTTGGGTGTTAGTGTACTTTGTAGCACAGTAGTTAGGAGCTTTATATTCTGGCGTTAGCCCATAAAGCTCTTAACTACTGACTTTTTTTGGCGGTAGGAGTCTTGTCGGTAGGAGTCTTGTCGGTAAAGGCTCTACCGCTCACTTCTTCCAGCGTTAGGCAAATCCCATTGAAAAGATAGGATACGCAATTGACTTAATATGATCTGCGGTAGCCTGGAGTCGCGGAAAGGAAGTGAGCGGTAGACCCTTTCCTGGCTGACTCTAAATACCAGCGGGCGGTAAAAAGCAGCGTTAGGACACCTTAACGCTGCTTTTGACGGCTAATGCCAAACTCTAAATCTAGCCGTATATGTATAAGTTGTGTATATTGATATATTAGATAAGTACACATGTTGTAATTCATAAGTATGATTACCGCATAATCAGATCCAACTTTCATATTACGGCACATATGCACTAATTCATCTCATAGTCACCGACTAAAAACAGTATGGGAATCCATATAGTTTCAATCAGGAATAGTATAATGGTATATTATATGAGAGCGACAGACCTTTACGTCACTCCAAATAAGATCCCCGCCCTACTCAGTGACGGTATCCCATTAGATAATACAACAGAACTCCGAAAGACAACAATTGGCTGAGAAGCCAGAAAAGGCGGAGTTTGGTGTATAAATACCTGCAGACGCTGGTGCACGTCACCTTTTGAAAAAGCAGAGACAAAGTCGGCAAAACATGTTTAATGGAGGGTATTCCTTAATACTCGGTCATTTTTTATTTTTTTTATTTTTTTTTAATAATTTTTTTATTGAGGTTTTTGCATAAACATACATAAAATACAATACACCTTTTTGTCAGAAAAAAAAAGAAAACAAGATGCAAACAAAATTAATCAAAACACTTCGGCATCTATATAATATATTGGTGAAAGGCTAATGAAACCTCAATTTTTCAATAATATATCATGTGTGACTAACCAGTTAGAAACATAGTTTTAGGCCCTGTAGGCCAAAAGTATAGAAAATAAGAGATATCTGATGCTCAGCAGTCTAGCTCTTTAAGAGCTTCAAAAAGAGCGTGAGTACATCTGTAGAAAAGGGGGAGGGGGAGATTCAGCGGGTAAGCACCGCTATATATATATGAGGGAAAGGGTGGAGGACGGAGCCATATATATATATGTAAGTATTTTAGGGAACTTAGTGGGGACTCTTAGTCTTGCCAATAAAGTAAATTAGATGGGCTATGAAGCTGGGTTATCTATCCATTTAATGTTAGCTATGCATAAGCATATTGGGGGTGCACAAAAGGATATTTTAATATTAACCATGAAGGTTAAATAATCTGTTGATAAAAGTAATAATATATGTTGTATTAGTTCCTCAACTTAGATGAGAAAGAGGGCTATGGCAAGATGGGTGTTTTATTGTAAAAGGGGGATATAGTGGGGAGTAGGCCATCGGAATTATGATAGTATATGTTAGGATTGGATATCTATATTATGCAGTAACTAAAATCATATCAGCAACTATATTAATAGTGGGTTGAGGGCAGACATATCATATGTTAATCAGAACCCACAAAAAGTCTGGATGACGAGACTCTAGAGTTATGTTCTCCTCTTAATGCCTTTTTCAAGTATTACTCATCTCATCGCTACAGAAATCCCTACTATCAATAGCTTGTGTCATATGCATAGCAATTGGAAGCCTCTTTTTAACTGATATGAACCTTCTACAAGCAAATAACATGTTATGTATTTACCAACATGTGACCCATAGCTAATATCAGGCATAGTGCATAGTATAGGAGCATTAGTTAGGTCTATAGAGTGAATGTGCATATTACCGGATTACCCTGCTTAAAATGAGTGGCATAAGAGATAAACTAATGTTTTGCATGGGAGAATAAGTCACAGTCATAATATATCAGTAGAGGCTAATACCAAGTCCAACATATGCAACCTAAAGAGCTATTGATACTGACAGTGATAGGTTAATGCCATATTTCCTGAGTTCTTAATCAATACTTAAATATCTCTGCACTATTAGCCTTAATATGATCCCTACTAAACTGTGGGATGTTAAAGTGTGAGACTCAAAGCATTGAGTGAATATATAAAAGAGTTACTAGTATGATAGTCAGCTACAACTAAACCACACGTGAGCAACTTCTAATCATATAAGTAACTAGAAGACTACCTCCTCACATAGAAAGGCATAATACTAATCTTCCACATCTGCAGTACTCAGAGCTTGGTAACCGTAAATACAATCTGTAGGTACAGTGCTTGTCATAGGGCACTGCAAATATATAACAGTAGAAATACAAACAGTCCCACTAATGATAAAGAGTCCCCTAACATACAGAACAGTATATAAAAATAATATAAGCATATATAGGAGCATATTATTTTTGCTTCAGCACAAAGTGACTATGAACCCGTTTATAAACTAGCTAAATTGTCAAGCACGCGGTCATTTGGAATCTAAGACATGTAAGTGGACACATTACACATATAATATAACTTATTTACTCCCCAGCAGGGGTAGTTAGTGTCATAGCGATTGAACATGTAAACTAAATTGTTTAACACCGAGACATCTAAAGTAGCATGCAACTTAACCATACATCTTCAATAATGTGATACAACCGGTATCCTAAAAAGAATTAATAAGTCATGCTTAAAGTGGATTTTAGTATACTTCACTCATGCTTATCTATACGGTGATTGTCGCCATACTAAATATATAATGGAGACATTTGCACTAAAAACTCAAACATTAACAGATAGCGAGCTAGTAAATAATATATAATAGGATGGGGAGTTCCCTGAACTTATGTTGCTAGGGTAGGCTAACAATCAAACTGAACCCTTCTAGAAAGAAATACTTCACTATAACATTTGTATATCTTAGCATTGGACCTCAATACAAATTAAATTTATGAATGTTTCAGATCCTTAAGAGAACCCTGATGTGCATAACCATTGAGGAGCATATGCAAACGGACATCAAATGATTTACATAGTTTAGGAAATCATAAACCCCCACAAACATTATGAAGCATATTTAAAAATAATGACATGAAGCAAAGAGGAGGATATATTTCAGGCTGACAGCCATCATCATCAAGTTCTAATGTCCTCTGCAATTCGACCACAGGAATATATATGTAACTTTCCTTTAACAATATTCCTACGGAGCGTGACTCCTATGCCTAACCTATACCTGCCCTGCTAGTGTATTTAAAGAAATGTCTTAGCAGAATGTCTTGGATCCGGCTGCCGACACAATAGGTAAGATGATTCCAACAGAGGAGTTGACGATCCTGCACAAGGGAGGTTCCAGAATGTGCCAGAATCATCAGAGTGGTCTCAGTAAAATGGTTAATCGAATATTCACTGAACCAGGGAGAGCTGGCACTAAAGCCCAAATTGTGTAAAATATCAAAGTAGCCTGAGTACGGCTTAAGTCTCTTTGCATCTGGGCCCGCCACAGGGATACTATTAGCACTCATAGGAAGGATCGCAACGGGTATCTGCCATCTAGCTCCCTCCCTCGTGTATATGACAGCACTTGGCACATATTGTGAACAGGGAGAGAATGTCATAGAAATCTGGTGCGGTATCGTCGTTTTAGCAACCTGATTTACATCCACTTGAGCCTGTGTGTGAGATCGGGGGTCCACTCGCTTTACTATCTCCCCTGTAACTGTAGGTGCCTCTCTTTGTTCAGAGCCACAGCGCAGAGCGCTTCTCAGGGACTTAAATTGGCTCGTCATGCGATGGGCTAAATCTATTAGGAGGGCTCTCACTTCTTCTAAACTCTCCATCATGCCGTAGTAAAGCAGTTCAATTTTAGTGGTTTTGGCAGGGTTATAGTAGTAGAATAAGCGTGGTAGGCAGAGTAATGGCTTGGGTCACATGGCTTCCCTCACGGCCGCTAGTTGTCAGTTGCAGTAGGCCCCAACTCACAGCACCTCCAATAATGCTCCCAGGCACACATATCCGAAGTCCATCTCCTAAGAAGTCCAGACAAGCAGTCACCTTTTGATCCTGTTCATTTTAGAGATTCAAGTGAATATTAAATTGGGTATTTGCCCATGTTTAACCCCTTGCAGCAGAGGAGCTCCAGGCATACACGTCTGCTCTCCTTGGCAGTAGGCTCCGCCCCACCAATACTCGGTCATTTTTTAACTTGCATAGAGACTCGATATGCCAATTTATTATAATATACAATAGGCATTGGTACAAAATAGATCACTAGTCTGCACTATACTAATGTTTAATAAGTTATAACTTAGACAATATTTATTAGATTCAAATCACTTACGCAGCGTTAAGTTAAACACCTGTGAGGCGCCCTTTTTTCCCGAACTGTGCTTAGTGTAAACACATTGTTGGGAATTGCCCTCGGCTTCATGCTTGGATATTTTATGATCCGAAAACTAATGCAGTGAGACTTTCAGTCTGTTACATAATTTTACACCACTAATATTGCGGTTAGAAGTAAAAATAACTTAGTAGATTTTACACAACCATGATAGAAGCAACAAAACTGTTGAAGTGACAGCTTTCCTAAACCAGTTCTAGGAAATAGCAAGAATCTTTCCCACGATTAGATACATTTGTAGAGATATTGTGCCGCAAACGCTATTTGTAGAATTAATGTAACGTGTTCACCTACAACTGGTAATTGGATATTATACTTTTATTTATTATCTATTACTTTTTATATTGGTAATCATAACCTAGAGGTAGACACATTTTTCTTTGCAGTACCCAGTTAGCAGAGTATAACATACTAGTTTATATACCAATATAAAAGTAGTGAATCGATACAAAGGTTGAATCATCAAATGGGTAAAAACGAAGATCTTTTATAACAGTACATAATACTCAGCATCCTTTGTTGCGACTCGCATTCTCAGAATATTTCCCAAGTTTAAGATCACATTGCCTCAGAAGTGTGAAACACCGTATGAAGAAGGCATATCTATTCACAAGGCACTAAGAATGCACAGTGTAAATAATTACACATGAATGTTTGATCCACACATAATTATTTATAAGTAGCAAAAAAACAATGGCCTAGATTTAGAGTTGGGCGGTAGCCGTCAAAACCAGCGTTAGAGGCTCCTAACGCTGGTTTTTACCGCCCGCTGGTATTTGGAGTCAGTCAGGAAAGGGTCTAACGCTCACTTTGCAGCCGCGACTTTTCCATACCGCAGATCCCCCTACGCCATTTGCGTATCCTATCTTTTCAATGGGATCTTCCTAACGCCGGTATTTAGAGTCTTGGCTGAAGTGAGCGTTAGAAATCTAACGACAAAACTCCAGCCACAGAAAAAAGTCAGTAGTTAAGAGCTTTCTGGGCTAACGCCAGTTTATAAAGCTCTTAACTACTGTGCTCTAAAGTACACTAACACCCATAAACTACCTATGTACCCCTAAACCGAGGTCCCCCCACATCGCCGCCACTCTATTAAATTTTTTAACCCCTAATCTGCCGACCGCACACCGCTGCCACCTACGTTATCCCTATGAACCCCTAATCTGCTGCCCCTAACACCGCCGACCCCTATATTATATTTATTAACCCCTAATATGCCACCCCCAACGTCGCCGCTACCTACCTACACTTATTAACCCCTAATCTGCCGACCGGACCGCCCGCTACTATAATAAATGTATT
The DNA here is from genome assembly GCF_027579735.1 of Bombina bombina. Taxonomy (NCBI): domain Eukaryota; kingdom Metazoa; phylum Chordata; class Amphibia; order Anura; family Bombinatoridae; genus Bombina; species Bombina bombina. The sequence continues at coordinate 1,201,806,757 of NC_069499.1, read as the reverse complement.
AACCCCTAATCCGCCTCACTCCCGCCTCAATAACCCTATAATAAATAGTATTAACCCCTAATCCGTCGAATTCCGATTGGCTGATAGGATTCTATCAGCCAATCGGAATTAAGGTAGGAAAATTCTGATTGGCTGATGGAATCAGAAAATCAGATTCAAGTTCAATCCGATTGGCTGATCCGATCAGCCAATAGAATGCAAGCTCAATCTGATTGGCTGATCGGATCAGCCAATCGGATTGAACTTGAATCTGATTGGCTGATTCCATCAGCCAATCAGAATTTTCCTACCTTAATTCCGATTGGCTGATAGAATCCTATCAGCCAATCGGAATTCGACGGACACCATCTTGGATGACGTCATTTAAAGGAACCGTCATTCGGCGAGTAGGCATCGGTAGAAGAGGATGGATCCGCGTCGGCTGGAAGATGATGGCTCCGGAAGAAAGAAGATTGAAGATGCCGCTTCATAGAAGACTTCATCCCGATGATGGACTTCTTCAGCGCCCGCTTGGATCAAGACTTCAGCCCGATGATGGATTTCTTCAGCCGCCACTTGGATCCAGACTTCAGCCGGAGGATGGACGTCACTCTTCAGCCCCCGCTTGGATGAAGATTTCGGAGGCTCTTCTGGACAGATCGGGACCCGGTGTGGTGAAGACAAGGTAGGGAGATCTTCAGGGGCTTAGTGTTAGGTTTATTTAAGGGGGGTTTGGGTTAGATTAGGGGTATGTGGGTGGTGGGTTGTAATGTTGGGGGGGGGTATTGTATGTTTTACAGGCAAAAGAGCTGAATTCTTTGGGGCATGCCCCGCAAAGGGCCCTTTTCAGGGCTGGTAAGGTAAAAGAGCTTTTCTATTTTAATTTTAGAATAGGGTAGGGCATTTTTTATTTTGGGGGGCTTTGTTATTTTATTAGGGGGCTTAGAGTAGGTGTAATTAGTTTAAAATTGTTGTAATATTTTTCTAATGTTTGTAAATATTTTTTTATTTTTTGTAACTTAGTTCTTTTTTATTTTTTGTACTTTAGTTAGTTTATTTAATTGTATTTATTTGTAGGTATTGTATTTAATGAATTTATTAGTGTAGTGTTAGGTTTAATTGTAGATAATTGTAGGTAGTTTATTTAATTTATTTATTGATAGTGTAGTGTTAGGTTTAATTGTAACTTAGGTTAGGATTTATTTTACAGGTATTTGTGTAATTATTTTAACTAGGTAACTATTAAATAGTTATTAACTATTTAATAGCTATTGTACCTGGTTAAAATAAATACAAAGTTGCCTGTAAAATAAATATTAATCCTAAAATAGCTACAATATAATTATTATTTATATTGTAGCTATATTAGGGTTTATTTTACAGGTAAGTATTTAGATTTAAATAGGAATAATTTATTTAATAAGAGTTAATTTATTTCGTTAGAATAAAATTATATTTAACTTAGGGGGGTGTTAGGGTTAGAATTAGCTTTAGGGGTTAAAAAATGTATTAGAGTAGCGGTGAACTCCGGTCAGCAGATTAGGGGTTAATTCTTGAAGTTAGGTGTCGGCGATGTTAGGGAGAGCAGATTAGGGGCTAATACTATTTATTATAGGGTTATTGAGGCGGGAGTGAGGCGGATTAGGGGTTAATACATTTATTATAGTAGCGGTGCGGTCCGGTAGGCAGATTAGGGGTTAATAAGTGTAGGTAGGTAGCGGCGACGTTGGGGACGGCATATTAGGGGTTAATAAATATAATATAGGGGTCGGCGGTGTTAGGGGCAGCAGATTAGAGGTACATAGGGATAACGTAGGTTGCGGCAGTGTACGGAGTGGCAGATTAGGGGTTAATAATAATATGCAGGGGTCAGCAATAGCGGGGGCGGCAGATTAGGGGTTAATAAGTGTAAGGTTAGGGGTGTTTAGACTCGGGGTTCATGTTAGGGTGTTAGGTGCAGACTTAGGAAGTGTTTCCCCATAGGAAACAATGTAGCTGCGTTAGGAGCTGAACGCTGCTTTTTTGCAGGTGTTAGGTTTTTTTTCAGCTCAAACAGCCCCATTGTTTCCTATGGGGAAATCGTGCACGAGCACGTTTTTGAAGCTGGCCGCGTCCGTAAGCACCGCTGGAATTTAGAGTTGCAGTGGCGGTAAATATGCTCTACGCTCCCTTTTTGGAGCCTAACGCAGCCCTTCTGTGAACTCTAAATACCAGCGGTATTTAAAAGGTGCGGGAGAAAAAAAAGCCAGCGTAGCTAACGCACCCCTTTGGCCGCAGAACTCTAAATCTAGCCGATAGTATGTAAGAACTTACATGATAAATTAATTTCTTTCATATTGGCAAGATTCCATGAGCTAGTGACGTATGGGATATACAATCCTACCAGTGGGGGCAAAGTTTCCCAAACCTCAAAATGCCTATATATACACCCCTCACCACACCCACAATTCAGTTTAATGAATAGCCAAGTAGTGGGATGATAAAGAAAGGAGTAAAAAGCATCAACAAAGGAATTTGGAAGTAATTGTGCTTTATACAAAAAATCATAACCACCATAAAAAGGGTGGGCCTCATGGACTCTTGCCAATATGAAAGAAATTAATTTATCAGGTAAGTTCTTACATAATTTATGTTTTCTTTCATGTAATTGGCAAGAGTCCATGAGCTAGTGATGTATGGGATAGTAATACCCAAGATGTGGAACTCCACAGAAGAGTCACTAGAGAGGGAGGGATAAAATAATAACAGCCATTTTCCGCAGAAAAAAAAATAAATCCACAACCCAAAATATAAGTTTATTCTCATAATGAAAGGAAAAAACTCAAACATGAGCAGATGAATCAAACTGAAACAGCTGCCTGAAAAACCTTTCTACCAAAAACTGCTTCCGAAGAAGCAAATACATCAAAACGGTAGAATTTAGTAAATGTATGCAACGAAGACCAAGTTGCTGCTTTGGAAATCTGATCAACTAAAGCTTCATTCTTAAAAGCCTACGGGGTGGAGACTGATCTAGTAGAATGAGCTGAAATTCTCTGAGGCGGGGCCTGACCCGACTCCAAATAAGCCTGATGAATCAAAAGCTTTAACCAAGATGCCAAGGAAATGGCAGAAGCCTTCTGACCTTTCCTAGAACCAGAAAAGATAACAAATAGACTAGAAGTCTTCCTGAAATCTTTAGTAGCTTCAACATAATATTTCAAAGCTCTTACCACATCCAAAGAATGGAAAGATCTCTCCAAAGAATTCTTAGGATTAGGACACAAAAATGGGACAACAATTTCCCTATTAAAGGACCAGTAAACACAGCAGATTTGCATAATGAACAAATGCAAGATAACAAGACAAGATAAATTCATTTCTTTCATATTGGCAAGAGTCCATGAGCTAGTGACGTATGGGATATACATTCCTACCAGGAGGGGCAAAGTTTCCCAAACCTCAAAATGCCTATAAATACACCCCCCACCACACCCACAATTCAGTTTAATGAATAGCCAAGAAGTGGGGTGATATAAAGGAGCGAAAGCATCAACAAGGAATTGGAATAATTGTGCTTTATACAAAAAAATCATAACCACCACAAAAAGGGTGGGCCTCATGGACTCTTGCTAATATGAAAGAAATTAATTTATCAGGTAAGTTCTTACATAAATTATGTTTTCTTTCATGTAATTGGCAAGAGTCCATGAGCTAGTGACGTATGGGATAGCAAATACCCAAGATGTGGAACTCCACGCAAGAGTCACTAGAGAGGGAGGGATAAAAATAAAGACAGCCAATCCCGCTGAAAAAATAATCCACAACCCAAATCAAAAGTTTTAATCATATAATGAAAAAAACTGAAAATATAAGCAGAAGAATCAAACTGAAACAGCTGCCTAAAGTATTTTTCTACCAAAAACTGCTTCTGAAGAAGAGAAAACATCAAATATGGTAGAATTTATGAAAAAGTAAGCAAAGAAGACCAAGTTGCTGCTTTGCAAATCTGATCAAAAGAAGCTTCATTCTTAAAAGCCCAGGAAGTAGAAACTGACCTAGTAGAATGAGCCGTAATCCTCTGAGGCGGGGATTTACCTGACTCCAAATAAGCATGATGAATCAAAAGCTTTAACCAAGAAGCCAAAGAAATGGCAGAAGCCTTCTGACCTTTCCTAGAACCAGAAAAGATAACAAAAAATTGACTAGAAGTCTTTCTGAAATCTTAAGTAGCTTCAACATCATATTTTAAAGCTCTTACCACATCCAAAGAATGTAAACATCTTTCCAAAGAATTCTTAGGATTAGGACACAACGAAGGGACAACGATTTCTCTACTATTGTTGTTGGAATTCACAACTTTAGGTAAAAATTTAAAAGAAGTCTGCAACACCGCCTTATCCTGATGAAAAATCAGAAAAGGAGATTCACAAGAAAGAGCAGATAATTCAGAAACTCTTCTAGCAGAAGAGATTGCCAAAAGAAACAATACTTTCCAAGAAAGTAATTTAATGTCCAGAGAATGCGAAGGCTCAAACAGAGGAGCCTGTAAAGCTCTCAAAACCAAATTAAGACTCCAAGGAGGAGAAATTGACTTAATGACAGGCTTGATACGAACCAAAGCCTGTACAAAACAACGAATGTCAGGAAGATTAGCAATTTTTCTGTGAAACAGAACTGAAAGAGCAGAGATTTGTCCTTTCAAGGAACTTGTAGACAAACCATTATCCAAACCATCCTGAAGAAACTGTAAAATTCTAGGAATTCTAAAAGAATGCCAAGAGAATTTATGAGAAGAACACCATGAAATGTAAGTCTTCCAAACTCAGTAGTAAATCTTTCTAGACACAGATTTGCGAGCCTGCAACATAGTATTAATCACTGAGTCAGAGAAACCTCTATGACTAAGCACTAAGCGTTCAATCTCCATACCTTCAAATTTAATGATTTGAGATCCTGATGGAAAAATGGACCTTGAGATAGAAGGTCTGGCCTTAACTGAAGTGGCCAAAGTTGGCAACTGGACATCCGAACAAAATCCACATACCAAAACCTGTGTGGCCATGCTGGAGCCACCAGCAGTACAAATTAATGCTCCATTATTATTTTGGAAATCACTCTTGGAAGAAGAACTAGAGGCAGAAAGATATAAGCAGGTTGATAATTCCAAGGAAGTGACAACGCATCCACTGCTTCCGCCTGAAGATCCCTGGACCTGGACAGATACCTGGGAAGTTTCCTGTTTAGATGAGAAGCCATCAGATCTATTTCTGGAAGCCCCCACATCTGAACAATCTGAAGAAACACATCTGGGTGAAGAGACCATTCTCCCGGATGTAAAGTCTGGTGACTGAGATAATCCGCTTCCCAATTGTCTATACCTGAAATATGGACCGCAGAGATTAGACAGGAGCTGGATTCCACCCATGCAAGTATCCAAGATACTTCTTTCATAGCTTGAGGACTGTGAGTCCCACCTTGATGATTGACATATGCCACGGTCGTGACATTGCCTGTCTGAAAACAAATAAACGGTTCTCTCTTCAGAAGAGGCCAGAACTGAAGAGCTCTGAGAATCGCATGGAGTTCCAAAATATTGATTGGTAATCTCGCCTCTTGAGATTTCCAAACCCCCTGCACTGTCAGAGATCCCCAGACAGCTCCCCAACCTGAAAGACTCGCATCTGTTGAAATCACAGTCCAGGTTAGACGAAGAAAAGAGGCCCCCTGAACCAAACAGTGGTGATCTAACCACCAAGTCAGAGATAGTCGAATATTGGGATTTAAGGATATTAATTGTGATATCTTTGTATAATCCCTGCACCATTGATTCAGCATACAAAGCTGAAGAGGTCTCATGTGAAAACGAGCAAAGGGGATCGCGTCTGATGCTGCAGTCATGAGACCTAAAACCTCCATGCACATAGCTACTGAAGGGAATGACTGAGACTGAAGGTTCCGACAAGCTGAAACCAATTTCAGACGTCTTTTGTCTGTTAGAGACAAAGTCATGGATACTGAATCTATTTGGAATCCTAAAAACATAATTTATGTAAGAACTTACCTGATAAATTCATTTCTTTCATATTAGCAAGAGTCCATGAGCTAGTGACGTATGGGATATACATTCCTACCAGGAGGGGCAAAGTTTCCCAAACCTCAAAATGCCTATACATACACCCCTCACCACACCCACAAATCAGTTTAACGAATAGCCAAGAAGTGGAGTGATAAGAAAAAAGTGCGAAAGCATAAAAAAATGAGGAATTGGAATAATTGTGCTTTATACAAAAAAATCATAACCACCTCAAAAAGGGTGGGCCTCATGGACTCTTGCTAATATGAAAGAAATGAATTTATCAGGTAAGTTCTTACATAAATTATGTTTTCTTTCATGTAATTAGCAAGAGTCCATGAGCTCGTGACGTATGGGATAACGAATACCCAAGATGTGGATCTTCCACGCAAGAGTCACTAGAGAGGGAGGGATGAAAAAAAGACAGCCAATTCCGCTGAAAAATAATTCACACCCCAAAACAAAGTATAAATCTTATAATGAAAAAAACTGAAATTATAAGCAGAAGAATCAAACTGAAACAGCTGCCTGAAGTACTTTTCTACCAAAGACTGCTTCAGAAGAAGAAAACACATCAAAATGGTACAATTTAGTAAAAGTATGCAAAGAAGACCAAGTTGCTGCTTTGCAAATCTGATCAACCGAAGCTTCATTCCTAAATGCCCAGGAAGTAGAGACTGACCTAGTCGAATGAGCTGTAATCCTTTGAGGCGGAGTTCTACCCAACTCAACATAAGCATGATGAATCAAAGACTTTAACCAAGATGCCAAAGAAATGGCAGAAGCCTTCTGACCTTTCCTAGAACCAGAAAAGATAACAAATAGACTAGAAGTCTTTCGGAAAACTTTAGTAGCTTCAACATAATATTTCAAAGCTCTAACTACATCCAAAGAATGCAACGATCTTTCCTTAGCGTTCTTAGGATTAGGACACAATGAAGGAACCACAATTTCTCTACTAATGTTTTTAGAATTCACAACCTTAGGTAAAAATTTAAATGAATTTCGCAATACCGCCTTATCCTGATGAAAAATCAGAAAAGGAGACTCACAAGAAAGAGCAGATAATTCAGAAACTCTTCTAGCAGAAGAGATGGCCAAAAGAAACAAAACTTTCCAAGAAAGTAATTTAATATCCAGCGAATGCATAGGTTCAAACGGAGGAGCTTGAAGAGCCCCCAGAACCAAATTCAAACTCCAAGGAGGAGAAATTGACTTAATGACAGGTTTTATATGAACCAAAGCCTGTACAAAACAATGAATATCAGGAAGATTAGCAATCTTTCTGTGAAAAAGAACAGAAAGAGCAGAGATTTGTCCTTTCAAGGAACTTGCAGACAAACCTTTATCCAAACCATCCTGAAGAAACTGTAAAATTCTAGGAATTCTAAAAGAATGCCAAGAAAAATGATGAGACGAACACCAAGAAATGTAAGCCTTCCAGACTCGATAATATATCTTCCTAGATACAGATTTACGAGCCTGTAACATAGTATTAATTACGGAGTCAGAGAAACCTCTATGACTGAGAATCAAGCGTTCAATCTCCATACCTTCAAATTTAAGGATTTGAGATCCTGATGGAAAAAAGGACCTTGCGATAGAAGGTCTGGTCTTAACGGAAGAGTCCACGGTTGGCAAATAGCCATCCGGACAAGATCCACATACCAAAACCTGTGAGGCCATGCTGGAGCCACCAGCAGAACAAATGAACGCTCCTTTAGAATCTTGGAAATCACTCTTGGAAGAAGATCTAGAGGCGGAAAGATATAGGCAGGATGATACTTCCAAGGAAGTGACAATGCATCCACTGCTTCCGCCTGAGGATCCCTGGATCTGGACAGATACCTGGGAAGCTTCTTGTTTAGATGAGAAGCCATCAGATCTATTTCTGGAAGTCCCCATATTTGAACAATCTGACGAAATACCTCTGGGTGAAGAGACCATTCGCCCGGCTGTAATGTTTGGCAACTGAGATATTCCGCTTCCCAATTGTCTATACCTGGGATATGAACCGCAGAAATTAGACAGGAGCTGGATTCCGCCCATACAAGTATTCGAGATACTTCTTTCATAGCCAGAGGACTGTGAGTCCCTCCTTGATGATTGACATATGCCACGGTTGTGACATTGTCCGTCTGAAAACAAATGAACGACTCTCTCTTTAGAAGAGGCCACGACTGAAGAGCTCTGAAAATCGCACGGAGTTCCAAAATGTTGATTGGTAATCTCGCCTCCTGAGATTCCCAAACCCCTTGTGCTGTCAGAGACCCCCATACAGCTCCCCAACCTGTCAGACTGTTGAGATTACAGTCCAGGTCGGAAGAACAAAAGAAGCCCCCTGAACTAAACGATGGTGGTCTGTCCACCACGTCAGAGAATGTCGTACAATCGGTTTTAAAGATATTAATTGTGATATCTTTGTATAATCCCTGCACCACTGGTTCAGCATACAGAGTTGAAGGGGTCGCATGTGAAAACGAGCAAAGGGGATCGCGTCCGATGCAGCAGTCAAAAGACCTAGAATTTCCATGCATAAGGCTACCGAAGGGAATGATTGAGACTGAAGGTTTCGACAAGCTGAAACCAATTTCAGACGTCTCTTGTCCGTCAGCGACAGAGTCATGGACACTGAATCTATCTGGAAACCTAAAAAGGTTACCCTTGTCTGAGGAATCAATGAACTCTTTGGTAAATTGATCCTCCAACCATGTTCTCGAAGAAACGATACAAGTCGATTTGTATGAGATTCTACTAAATGTGAAGACTGAGCAAGTACCAAGATATCGTCCAAATAAGGAAATACTACAATACCCTGTTTTCTGATTACAGATAGAAGGGCACCGAGAACCTTTGTAAAAATCCTTGGAGCTGTTGCTAGGCCAAACGGCAGAGCCACAAACTGGTAATGCTTGTCTAGAAAAGAGAATCTCAGAAACTGATAGTGATCTGGATGAATCGGAATATGCAGATATGCATCTTGTAAATCTATTGTGGACATATAATGCCCTTGCTGAACAAAAGGCAGAATAGTCCTTATAGTTACCATTTTGAATGTTGGTATCCTTACATAACGCTTCAGTATTTTTAAATCCAGAACTGGTCTGAAGCAATTCTCCTTCTTTGGTACAATGACGAGATTTGAGTAAAACCCCAGCCCCTGTTCCAAAACTGGAACTGGCACAATTACTCCAGCCAACTCTAGATCTGAAACACATTTCAGAAATGCTTGAGCCTTCACTGGATCTATTGGGACACGGGAAAGAAAAAATCTTCTTGCAGGAGGCCTTATCTTGAAGCCTATTCTGTACCCTTTTGAAACAATATTCTGAATCCAAAGATTGTGAATCGAATTGATCCAAATTTCTTGGAAAAATCGTAATCTGCCCCCTACCAGCTGGGCTGGAATGAGGGCCGCACCTTCATGTGGACTTGGGAGCTGGCTTTGGCTTTCTAAAAGGCTTGGATTTATTCCAGACTGGAGATGGTTTCCAAACTGATACCGCTCCTGTAGGGGAAGGATCAGGCTTTTGTTCCGTATTGTGACGAAAGGAACGAAAACGATTAGCAGACCTAAATTTCCCTTTAGATTTTTTATCCTGAGGTAAAAAAGTTCCTTTCCCCCCAGTTGAAATAATAGAATCCAACTGTGAACCAAACAATTTATTACCCTGGAATGAAAGGGAAAGCGAAGTTGACTTAGAAGACATATCAGCATTCCAAGTTTTAAGCCATAAAGCTCTTCTAGCTAAAATAGCTAAAGACATATACCTGACATCAACCCTAATGATATCAAAGATGGCATCACAAATACAATTATTAGCATGTTGAAGAAGATTAACAATGCTATGAGTATTATGATCCAATACTTGTTGTGCTAAGGCTTCCAACCAGAAAGTTGAAGCTGCAGCAACATCCGCCAAAGATATAGCAGGTCTAAGAAGATTACCTGAACATAAGTAAGCTTTTCTTAGAAAGGATTCAATTTTCCTATCTAAAGGATCCTTAAAGGAAGTACTATCTGCCGTAGGAATAGTAGTACGTTTAGCAAGAGTAGAGATAGCCCCATCAACCTTAGGGATTTTGTCCCAAAACTCTAATCTTTCAGATGGCACAGGATATAACTGCTTGAACCGTTTAGAAGGAGTAAATGAAGTACCCAAATTATTCCATTCCCTGGAAATTACTTCAGAAATAGCATCAGGGACGGGAAAAACCTCCGGAATAACTACAGGAGGTTTAAAAACCGTATTCAAACGTTTCGATTTAGTATCAAGAGGACCAGTTTCCTCTATTTCTAATGCAATTAAGACTTCTTTAAGTAAAGAACGAATAAATTCCATTTTAAATAAATATGAAGATTTATCAGTATCAATCTCTGAAACAGAATCCTCTGAACCAAAAGAATCATTATCAGAAACAGAATCAGAATGATGATTTTCATTTAAAAATTCATCTGAAAAATTAGAAGTTTTAAAAGACCTTTTACGTTTACTGGAAGGAGGAATAACAGACATAGCCTTCTTAATAGATTTAGAAACAAAATCTATTATGTTAACAGGAACACCCTGAATATTAGATGTTGATGGAACAGCAACAGGTAATGGAACATTACTAAAGGAAATATTATCTGCATTAACAAGTTTGTCATGACATTCATTACAAACAACAGCCGGAGGAACAGTTACCACAAGTTTACAACAAATACACTTAACTTTGGTAGATCCAGCATCAGGCAGCAATTTTCCAGAAGTATCTTCTGATTCAGGGTCAATCTGAGACATCTTGCAATATGTAATAGAAAAAACAACATATAAAGCAAAATTGATCAAATTCCTTAAATGACAGTTTCAGGAATGGGAAAAAATGCCAATGAACAAGCTTCTAGCAACCAGAAGCAAATAAACAATGAGACTTAAATAATGTGGAGACAAAAATGACGCCCAAATTTTTTAGCGCCAAAAAAGACGTCCACATTATTTGGCGCCTAAATGCTTTAAGCACCAAAAATGACGCCACATCCGGTGACTCCGAAATTTTTGGCGCAAAAACGTCAAATAAATGACGCAACTTCCGGCGACAAGTATGACGCCGGAAATGACAAAGAAATTTTTTTTGCTCCAAAAAAGTCTGCGCCAAAAATGACGCAATAAAAAGAAGCATTTTCAGCCCCCGCGAGCCTAACAGCCCACAGGAAAAAAAGTAAAATTTTAAGGTAAGAAAAATTGATTATTCATATGCATTATCCCAAATAATGAAACTGACTGTCTGAAATAAGGAATGTTGAACATCCTGAATCAAGGCAAATAAATGTTTAAACACATATATTTAGAACTTTATATAAAAGTGCCCAACCATAGCTTAGAGTGTCACAAAAATAAGACTTACTTACCCCAGGACACTCATCTACATGTAGTAGAAAGCCAAACCAGTACTGAAATGAGAATCAGTAGAGGTAATGGTATATATAAGAGTATATCGTCGATCTGAAAAGGGAGGTAAGAGATGAATCTCTACGACCGATAACAGAGAACCTATGAAATAGACCCCGTAGAAGGAGATCATTGAATTCAAATAGGCAATACTCTCTTCACATCCCTCTGACATTCACTGCACACCGAGAGGAAAACCGGGCTCCAGCCTGCTGCGAAGCGCATATCAATGAAGAATCTAGCACAAACTTACTTCACCACCTCCATGGGAGGCAAAGTTTGTAAAACTGATTTGTGGGTGTGGTGAGGGGTGTATTTATAGGCATTTTGAGGTTTGGGAAACTTTGCCCCTCCTGGTAGGAATGTATATCCCATTCGTCACTAGCTCATGGACTCTTGCTAATTACATGAAAGAAAAGGTTACTTTGTCTGAGGAATCAAGGAACTCTTTGGTAAATTGATCCTCCAACCATGTTTTTGAAGAAACAACACTAGTTGATTTGTGTGAGATTCTGCAGAATGTAAAGACTGAGCAAGTACCAAGATATCATCCAAATAAGGAAACACCGCAATACCCCGCTCTCTGATTACAGAGAGAAGGGCACCGAGAACCTTTGAAAAGATCCTTGGAGCTGTTGCTAGGCCAAAAGGAAGAGCAACAAATTGGTAATGCTTGTCTAGAAAAGAGAATCTCAGGAACTGATAGTGATCTGGATGAATCGGAATATGAAGATAGGCATCCTGAAAGACTCGCATCTGTTGAAATCACAGTCCAGGTTAGACGAAGAAAAGAGGCCCCCTGAACCAAACGGTGGTGATCTAACCACCAAGTCAGAGATAGTCGAATATTGGGATTTAAGGATATTAATTGTGATATCTTTGTATAATCCCTGCACCATTGATTCAGACATACAAAGCTGAAGAGGTCCTCATGTGAAAACGAGCCAAAGGGGATCGCGTGTCTGATGCTGCAGTCATGAGACCTAAAACCTCCCTGCACATAGCCTACTGAAGGAATGACTGAGACTGAAGGTTCCGACAAGACTGAAACCAATTTCAGGACGTCTTTGTCCTGTTAGAGACAAGTCATGGATACTGAATCTATTTGGAATCCTAAAAACATAATTTATGTAAGAACTTACCCTGATAAATTCATTTCTTTCATATTTAGCAAGAGTCCCATGAGCTAGTGACGTTATGGATATACATTCCTACCAGAGGGGCAAAGTTTCCCACAACCTCAAAATGCCTATAAATACACCCCTCACCAACACCCACAAATCAGTTTAACGAATAGCCAAGAAGTGGAGGTGATAGAAAAAAAGTGCGAAAGCATAAAAAAAATGAGGAATTAGGAATAAATTGTGCTTTATACAAAAAAAATCATAACCACCTCAAAAAGGGTGGGCCTCATGGACTCTTGCTAATATGAAAGAAATGAATTTATCAGGTAAGTTCTTACTTAAATTATGTTTTCTTTCATGTAATTAGCAAGAGTCCATGAGCTCGTGACGTATGGGATAACGAATACCCAAGATGTGGATCTTCCACGCAAGAGTCACTAGAGAGGGAGGGATGAAAAAAAGACAGCCAATTCCGCTGAAAAATAATTCCACACCCCAAAACAAGTATAAATCTTATAATGAAAAAAACTGAAATTAGATGCAGATGAATCAAACTGAAACAGCTGCCTGAACGTACTTTTCTACCAAAGACTGCTTCAGAAGAAGAAAACACATCAAAATGGTACAATTTAGTAAAAGTATGCAAAGAAGACCAAGTTTGCTGCTTTGCACATCCCTGATCAAACCGAAGCTTCATTCCCTAAATGCCCAGGAAGTAGAGACCTGACCTAGTCGAATGAGCTGTAATCCTTTGAGGCGGGATTCTACCCGACTCAACATAAGCATGATGAATCAAAGACTTTACCAAGATGCCAAAGAAATGGCAGAAGCCTTCTGACCTTTCCAAGAACCAGAAAAGATAACCAAATAGACTAGAAGTCCTTTCGGAAAACTTTAGTAGCTTCAACATAATATTTTCAAAGCTCTAACTACATACCAAAGATCATGCACGATCTTTCTTAGCATTCTTAGGATTAGGACACAATGAAGGAACCACAATTTCTCTACTAATGTTTTTAGAATTCACAACCTTAGGTAAAAATTTAAATGAAGTTCGCAATAAACCGCCTTATCCTGATAGAAAAATCAGAAAAGGAGACTCACAAGAAAGAGCAGATAATTCAGAACTTCTTCTAGCAGAAGAGATGGCCAAAAGAAACAAAACTTTCCAAGAAAGTAATTTAATATCCAGCGAATGCATAGGTTCAAACGGAGGAGCTTGAAGAGCCCCCAGAACCAAATTCAAACTCCAAGGAGGAGAAATTGACTTAATGACAGGTTTTATATGAACCAAAGCTGTACAAAACAATGAATATCAGGAAGATTAGCAATCTTTCTGTGAAAAAGAACAGAAAGAGCAGAGATTTGTCCTTTCAAAGGAACTTGCAGACAAACCTTTATCCAAACCATCCTGAAGAAACTGTAAAATTCTAGGAATTCTAAAAGAATGCCAAGAAAATGATGAGACCGAACACCAAGAAATGTAAGCCTTCCAGACTCGATAATAATATCTTCCTAGATACAGATTTACGAGCCTGTAACATAGTATTAATTACGGAGTCAGAGAAACCTCTATGACTGAGAATCAAGCGTTCAATCTCCATTACCTTCCAATTTAAGGATTTGAGATCTGATGGAAAAAAAGGACTTGCGATTAGAAGGTCCTGGTCTTAACGGAAGAGTCCCCACGGTTGGCAAATAGCCATCCGGACAAGATCCGCATACCAAAACCTGTGAGGCCATGCTGGAGCCACCAGCAGAAACAAACGCAACGCTCCATTAGAATCTTGGAAATCATCTCTTTGGAAGAATGATCTAGAGGCGGAAAGATATAGGCAGGATGATACTTCCAAGGAAGTGACAATGCATCCACTGCTTCCGCCCCTGAGGATCCCTGGATCTGGACAGATACCCTGGGAAGCTTCTTGTTTAGATGAGAAAGCCATCAGATCTATTTCTGGAAGTCCACCATATTTGAACAATCTGACGAAATACCTCTGGTGAAGAGACCATTCGCCCGGCTGTAATGTTTGGCAACTGAGATATTCCGCTTCCCAATTGTCCCTATACCTGGATATGAAACCGCAGAAATTAGACAGGAGCTGGATTCCGCCCATACAAGTATTCGAGATACTTCTTTCATAGCCAGAGACTGTGAGTCCCTCCTTGATGATTGACATATGCCCACGGTTTGTGACATTGTCCGTCTGAAACAAATGAACGACTCTCTCTTTAGAAGAGAGCCACGACTGAAGAGCTCTGAAAATCGCACAGGAGTTCCAAAATGTTGATTGGTAATCCTCGCCTCCTGAGATTCCCAAACCCCTTTGTGCTGTCAGAGACCCCCATACAGCTCCCCAACCTGTTCAGACTGTTGAGATCACAGTCCAGGTCGGAAGAACAAAAGAAGCCCCCTGAACTAAACGATGGTTGGTCTGTCCACAATGGTCAGAGAATGTCGTACAATCGGTTTTAAAGATATTAATTGTGTATATCTTTGTATAATCCCTGCACCACTGGTTCAGCATACAGAGTTGAAGGGGTCGCATGTGAAAACGAGCAAAGGGGATCGCGTCTCGATGCAGCAGGTCAAAAGACCTAGAATTTCCATGCCATAAGGCTACCGAAGGGAATGATTGAGACTGAAGGTTTCGACAAGCTGAAACCAATTTCAGACGTCTCTTGTCCCGTCAGCGACAGAGTCGATGGACACTGAATCTATCTGGAAACCTAAAAAGGTTACCCTTGTCTGAGGAATCAATGAACTCTTTGGTAAATTGATCTCCAACCATGTTCCTCGAAGAAACTATAAAGTCGATTTGTATGAGATTCTACTAAATGTGAAGACTGAGCAAGTACCAAGATATCGTACCCAAATCAGGAAATACTACAATACCCTGTTCTCTGATTACAGATAGAAGGCACCGAGAACCTTTGTAAAAAATCCCTCCTTGAGCTGTTGCTAGGCCAAACGGCAGAGCCACAAACTGGGTAATGCTTGTCTAGAAAAGAGAATCTCAGAAACTGATAGTGATCTGGATGACTCGTAATATGCAGTATGCATCTTGTAACATCTATTGTGGACATATATTGCCCCTGCTGAACAAAAGGCAGAATAGTCCTATTAGTACCATTTTGAATGTTGGTATCCCTTACATAACGCAGTCAGTATTTTTAAATCCAGAACTGGTCTGAAGCAATTCTCCTTCTTTGGTACAATGACGAGATTTGAGTAAAACCCAAGCCCCTGTTCCAAAACTGGAACTGGCACAATTACTCCAGCCAACTCTAGATCTGAAAACACATTTCAGAATGCTTGAGCATTCACTGGATCTATTGGGACACCGGGAAAGAAAAAATCTTCTTGCAGGAGGCCCTTATCTTGAAGCCTATTCTGTACCCTTTTGAAACAATATTCTGAATCCAAAGATTGTGAATCGAAATTGATCCAAATTTCTTGGAAAAATCGTAATCTGCCCCCTACCAGCTGGGCTGGAATGAGGGCGCACCTTCATGTGGACTTGGGAGCTGGCTTTGGCTTTCTAAAGGCTTGGATTTATTCCTAGACTGGAGATGGTTTCCAAACTGATACAGCTCCTGTAGGGAAGGATCAGGCTTTTGTTCCGTATTGTGACGAAAGGATACGAAAACGATTAGCAGACCTAAATTTTCCCTTTAGATTTTTTATCCTGAGGTAAAAAAGTTCCTTTCCCCCCCAGTTGAAATAATAGAATCCAACTGTGAACCAAACAATTTATTACCCTGGAATGAAAGGGAAAGCGAAGTTGACTTAGAAGCACATATCAGCATTCAAGTTTTAAGCCATAAAGCTCTTCTAGCTAAAATAGCTAAAGACAATACCTGACATCAACCCTAATGATAGTCAAAGATGGCATCACAATAAATTTTGAGCATGTTGAAGAGATTAACAATGCTATGAGTATTATGATCCAATACTTGTTGTGCTAAGGCTTCAACCAGAAAGTTGAAGCTGCAGCAACATCCGCCAAAGATATAGCAGGTCTAAGAAGATTACCTGAACATAAGTAACGCTTTTCTTAGAAAGGATTCAATTTTCCTATCTAAAGGATCCTTAAAGGAGTACTATCTGCCGTAGGAATAGTAGTACGCTTTAGCAGAGTAGAGATAGCCCATCAACCTTAGGATTTTTGTCCCAAAACTCTAATCCTTTCAGATGGCACAGGATATAACTGCTTGAACCGTTTTAGAAGGAGTAAATGAAGTACCCTAAATTATTCATTCCCTGGAAAGTACTTCAGAAATAAGCATCAGGGACGGGGAAAAACCTCCGGAATAACTACAGGGAGGTTTAAAAACCGTATTCAAAACGTTTCGAATTTAGTATCAAGAGGGACCAGTTTCCTCTATTTCTAATGCAATTAAGACTTCTTAAGTAAAGAACGAATAAATTCCATTTTAAAATAAATATGAAGATTTATCAGTATCAATCTCTGAAACAGAATCCTCCTGAACCAAAAGAATCATTATCAGAAAAGAATCAGAATGATGATTTTCATTTAAAAATTCATCTGAAAAATGAGAAGTTTTAAAAGACCTTTTACGTTTACTGGAAGGAGGAATAACAGACCATAGCCTTCTTAATAGATTTAGAAACAAAATCTCTTATGTTAACAGGAACACCCTGAATATTAGATGTTGTGGAACAGCAAACAGGTAATGGAACATTACTAAGGAAATATTATCTGCATTAACAAGTTTGTCATGACATTCATTACAAACCAACAGCCGGAGGAACAGTTACCACAAGTTTACAACAAATACACTTAACTTTGGTAGATCCAGCATTCAGGCAGCAATTTTCCAGAAGTATCTTCTGATTCAGGGTCCAATCTGAGACATCTTGCAATATGTAATAGAAAAAACAACATATAAAGCAAAATTGATCAAATTTCCTTAAATGACAGTTTCAGGAATGGGAAAAAATGCCAATGCAACAAGCTTCTTAGCAACCAGAAGCAAATAAACAATGAGACTTAAATAATGTGGAGACAAAAAGACGCCCAAATCTTTTTAGCGCAAAAAAAGACGTCCACATTATTTGGCGCCTAAATGCTTTAAGCACCAAAAATGACGCCACATCCGGTGACAGCCGAATTTTTGGCGCAAACAGTCAATAAATGACGCAACTTCCGGCGACAAGTATGACTCCGGAAATGACAAAAGAAATTTTTTTTTCGCGCCAAAAAAGTCTGCGCCAAAAATGACGCAATAAAAAGAAGCATTTTCAAGCCCTGCACCCCTCGAGCCTAACAGCCCACACAGGAAATAAAGTAAAATTTAAGGTAAGAAAATTGATTATTCATATGGCCATTATCCAAATAATGAAACTGACTGTCTCGAAATACAGGAATGTTGAACATCCTGAATCAAGGCAAATAATGTTTAAACAACATATATTTAGAACTTTATATAAAAGTGCCCAACCATAGCTTAGAGTGTCACAAAAATCAAGACTTACTTACCCCAGGACACTCATCTACATGTAGTAGAGAAAGCCAAACCAGTACTGGAAACGAGAATCAGTAGAGGTAATGGTATATATAAGAGTATATCGTCGATCTGAAAAGGGAGGTAAGAGATGAATCTCTACGACCGATAACAGAGAACCTATGAAATAGACCCCGTAGAAGGAGATCATTGAATTCAAATAGGCAATACTCTCTTCACATCCCTCTGAACTTCAACTGCACACCGAGAGGAAAACCGGGCTCCAGCCTGCTGCGAAGTCGCATATCAATGAAGAATCTAGCACAAACTTACTTCACCACCTCATGGGAGGCAAAGTTTGTAAAAACCTGATTTGTGGGTGTGGTGTGGGTGTATTTATAGGCATTTTGAGGTTTGGGAAACTTTGCCCTCCTGGTAGGGAATGTATATCCCATTCGTCACTAGCTCATGGACTCTTGCTAATTACATGAAAGAAAAGGTTACTTTGTCTGAGGAATCAAGGAACTCTTTGGTTAAATTGATCCTCCCAACCATGCTTTTGAAGAAACAACACTAGTTGATTTGTGTGAGATTCTGCAGAATGTAAAGACTGAGCAAGCTACCAAGATATCATCCAAATAAGGAAACACCGCAATACCCCGCTCTCTGATTACAGAGAGAAGGGAACCCGAGAACCTTTGAAAAGATCCTTGGAGCTGTTGCTAGGCCAAAAGGAAGAGCAACAAATTGTAATGCTTGTCCTAGACAAAGAGAATCTCAGGAACTGATAGTGATCCTGGATGAATCGGAATACTGAAGATAAGCATCCTGTAAGGTCTATTGTAGGCAAACAATGCCCTTGCTGACCAAAAGGCAGAATAGACCATCTAAACACCATTCTGAAAGATGGTGCTCTTACATGACAAATCAAAACGATTTTCTATCTTTGGGACAATGAATAGTTTGTGAACAAAAACCCCAGAGGACCCCGTTCCTGAAATGGAACTGGTATGAATACCCAGACACAACTCCAGGTCTGAAACACACTTCAGGAAAGTCTGAGCCTTTACTGGAATAGCTGGAAAATGCTAGAGAGAAAAAGACTTCTCACAGGCGGTCTTACTCTGAATCCTATTCTGTACCCAAATCTAAGAAGTTTGGACCGCATTGAACCAAACAACTTTAGAAAAGTCTTAACCTGCCATTACCAGCTAAGCTGGGAATACGGGACCGCACCTTCATGCGAATTTGGGGGCTGACTTTGATCTTTTAAATGGCTTGAATTCATTCCATTTTGAAGAAAACTTCCAAATAGAAACATGTTACTTGGGGAAGAATTAGGTTTCTGTTCCTTATTAAGAACAAAAACTAATATAAGCTTAAATTTACTCTTAGAACTTAATCTTGAAGCAAAAAAACTGCCTTCCCCAGAGTAACAGTTGAAAGTATTGAATCCAATTGTGAAGCAAATAATTTATTCCCTTGGAAAAATAGGAAATCTGGATTATAGAAATCAAATTAGCATTCCAAGATTTAAGTCACAAAGTTCTTCTAGCTAAAATAGCTAAAGACATAGATTTAACCTCAACTGTGAAAATATAAAAAAATGACATCACAAAATGAAAATATTAGCATGTTGAATCAACTTAACAATGCTAAACAAAATCATAATCTGATACTTGTTGCGCTAAAGTATCCAACCAAAAAGTTGAAGCAGTTGCAACATCAGCCAAATAAATTGCAGAAGGAAAAAATAAATACATCAAAAGGAAAAAATAAGTACTATTTCCATAGGAATAGTAGTATGTTTAGCAAGAGTAGAGATAGCCCCATTAACTTTGGGGATCTTTCCCCAGAACTCCAAACTAACTGCTGGCAAAGGATACAATGTAAAAACCTTAAAGAAGGAATAAAAGAAATCCCAGGCCTATTCCATTCCCTAGTATCAGGAACTGGAAAAAAAAAACTCTGAAGAAACCACAGGAGGTTAATAAGCAGAATTTAAATGTTAGCTAGTCTTAAAATCAAAAAGGACTAGTCTCCTCAATATCCAATATAATCAACACCTTTTCAACAAAAGAACGAATGTACTCTATTTAAAAGTAAAAAGTAGATTTGTTAGTGTCATATATCTGATGAAAAGCTATTCTGAATGAGATAAAACATCATCAGAGAAGGATAATTCAGTATGTTATCGGTCATTTGAAAATTCATCAACTAAATGAGAGTTTAAAAAAAGACTTTTACATTTTATTAGAAAGGCGGGATGGCAGACAAAGCCTTCAGAATAGAATCAGAAAAATATTCTTATAAATTCCTAGGTATAACTTGTACATTAGATGATAAAAAAATAGCAATAGATAATGCATTAGTACTGATGGACTTCTGCATGTAAAAGCTTATCATGATAACTTATTACAAACCATAGCTAAAGATAAAAATTCATAACATTAAAATAAATGAACTTAGCTTTTGGTAGGACTGATATCAGTCATCAGGAATCCAACAGTGGTTTTCTGATACAGGAACAGTTATTGAGATATCTTTCAAATGTAAGAGAAAAAACAACATATAAAGCAAAATATAAATTTCCTTAATTACAGTTTCAGGAATGGGAAAAAAATGCAAAACAAAATAAGCCTCTGAAAACCAGAAGCAGAATGAAATAAAAACTTAAATAATGTCAGAAATCTGGCGCCAAGTATGACGCCCACAACTGACAAAATATTTTTTTGGCGCAAAGAACGTCTGCAACAAACACGAGCGTCATAGACGACGCAACTAAATGAAATTCTCTGCGCCAACTAAGATGCCGGAAATGACAAAAATACGACAACAAACGTAATTTTCGCCAAAAAAACTCACACCAAGAATGACGCAATAAATTATAGCATTTCGCGCACCCGCGAGCCTAACAGCCCGCAATTTAGAAAGAAAGTCAATTTGAAAATTCCAGGTAAGAAAAAAAGAACTTTACATTTAAAGTGCCAAACCATAGCTGAGAGTATCTAAATAAAGGAAAACCTACTTACCAAAAGACACTCATCTACATAAAGTAGATAGCCAAACCAGTACTGAAACGAGAATCAGCAGAGGTAATGGTATATAAGAGTATATTGTCGATCTGAAAAGGGAGGTAGGAGATGAATCTCTACTACCGAAAACAGAGAACCTATTAAATAGATCCCCGTTAGGATGACCATTGCATTCAATAGGTAATACTCCCTTCACATCCCTCTGTCATTCACTGTACTCTGAGAGAACCGGGCTTCAGAATGCTGAGAAGCGCATATCAACGTAGAAATCTAGCACAAACTTACTTCACCACCTCCATAGGAGGCAAAGTTTGTAAAACTGAATTGTGGGTGTGGTGGGGGTGTATTTATAGGCATTTTGAGGTTTGGCAAACTTTGCCCCTCCTGGTAGGAATGTATATCCACTACGTCACTAGCTCATGGACTCTTGCCAATTACAAGAAAGAAATATAAGTCTTCCAAACTCTATAATAAATCTTCCTAGAAACAGATTTACGAGCCTGTAACATAGTATTAATCACTGATACAGAGAAACCTCTATGACTAAAGCACTAGGCGTTCAATTTCATACCTTCAAATTTAATGATTTGAGATCTGGATGGAAAAAGCGACCTTGAGACAGAAGGTCTGGTCTTTAGAGGAAGTGGCCAAGGCTGGCAACTGGACATCCAAACAGATCCGCACTACCAAAACCTGTGGGGCCATGCTGGAGCTACCAGCAACACAAACAATTGTTCCATGATGATCTTGGAAATCACTCTTGGAAGAACTAGAGGTGGGAAGATATAAGCAGGTTGGCAACACCAAGGAACTGCTAACGCATCCACCACCTCCGCATGAGGATCCCTGGACCTGGGCAGGTACCTGGGAAATTTCTTGTTTAGATGGGAAGCCATCAGATCTATTTCTGGAAGACCCCACATCTGAACAATCTGAAAAAACACATCTGGATGGAGTGACCACTCCCCCAGATGTAAAGTCTGACGGCTGAGATAATCCACTTCCCAATTGTCTATACCTGGGATATGAACTGCAGAAATTAGATAGGAGCTGGGTTTCCACCCAAGAAAGTTATCCAAGATACTTCTTTCATAGCTTGGGGACTGTGAGTCCCACCCTGATGATTGACATATACCACAGTTGTGATATTGTCTGTCTGAAAACAAATGAATGGTTCTCTCTTCAACAGAGGCCAAACCTGAATAGCCCTGAAAATAGCACGGAGTTCTAAAATATTGATTGGTAACCTCGCCTCTTGAGATTTCCAAACCCCTTGTGCTGTCAGAGATCCCCAGACAGCTCCCCAACCTGAAAGACTTGCATTTGTTGTGATCACAGTTCAGGTTGGACGAACAAAAGAGGCCTCTTGAACTATACGACGATGATCTAACCACCAAGTCAGAGAGAGTCAAACATTGGGATTTAAGGATATTAATTGTGATATCTTTGTATAATCCCTACATCATTGATTCAGCATACAAAACTGGAGAGGTCTCATATGAAAACGAGCAAAGGGGATTGTGTCCGATGCTGCAGTCATGAGACCTAAAACTTCCATGCACATAGCTACTGAAGGGAATGATTGATACTGAATGTTCTGACAAGCTGAAACCAGTTTTATTCATCTCTTGTCTGTTAGAGACAGAGTCATGGACTATGGAAACCTAAAAAGGTGACCCTTGTCTGAGGAATCAAGGAACTTTTTGGTAAATTGATCCTCCAACCATGTCTTTGAAGAAACAACACTAGTTTATTCGTGTGAGATTCTGCAGAATGTAAAGACTGAGCTAGTACCAAGATATCGTCCAAATAAGGAAACACCGAAATACCACGTTCTCTGATTACAGAGAGTAGGGCACCAAGAACCTTTGAAAAGATTCTTGGAGCTGTCGCTAGGCCAAATGGAAGTGTGACAAATTGGTATGCTTGTCTAGAAAAGAGAATCTCAGAAACTGATAGTGATCTGGATGACTCGGAATATGAAGATATGCATCCTGTAAATCTATTGTGGACATATAATGACCTTGCTGAACAAAAGGCAGAATAGTCCTTATAGTTACCATTTTGAAAGTTGGCACTCTTACAAAACTATTCAAAATTTTCAGATCCAGAACTGGCCTGAATGAATTTTCTTACTTTTGGACAATGAATAGATTTGAATAAAACCCCAGACCCTGTTCCTGAAACGGAACTGGTATGATTACCCCTGAATGCTCCAGGTCTAAAACACACTTCAGAAAAGCCTGAGCCTTTACTGGATTTGCTGGGATGCGTGAGAGAAACAAATCTTCTCATAGGAGGTCTTACTCCCTAGAGAGATAATACTTGATTTTGACAAAATCTGCCCAAATACTTTGGAAGAATCTTAATCTGCCCCCTACCAGCTGAGCTGGAATGAGGGCCACACCTTCATGCAGACTTGGGGGCTGGCTTTGGTTTCTTAAACGGCTTGGATTTATTCCAACTTGAAGAAGGTTTCCAATTGGAACCAGATTCTTTGGGGGAAGGATTGGGTTTCTGCTCCTTATTTTGTTGAAAGGAACGAAAACGGTTAAAAGCCTTAGATTTACCCTTAGGTCTTTTATCCTGAGGCAAAAAAACTCCCTTCCCCCCAGTGACAGTTGAAATAATTGAATCCAACTGAGAACCAAATAAATTATTACCTTGGAAAGAAAGAGATAGTAATCTAGATTTATATACCATGTCAGCATTCCAATATTTGAGCCACAAAGCTCTTCTAGCTAAAATAGCTAAAGACATAGATTTAACATTAATTTTGATGATATCAAAAATGGCATCACAGATAAAATGATTAGCATGTTAAAGCAAGTGAACAATGCTAGACAAATCAGGATCTGTTTCCTGTTGCACTAAACATTTCAACCAAAAAGTTGATGCAGCTGCAACATCAGCCATAGAAATTTCAGGCCTGAGAAGATAGCCAGAATATAAATAAGCTTTCCTTAGATAAGATTCAAGTTTCCTATCTAAAGGGTCCTTAAAGGAAGTACTATCTTCCATAGGAATAGTGGTACGTTTGGCAAGACTCCAAACTGCTGGCAAAGGATACAATTTTTTAAACCATGAAGAAAGGATACAAGCAGTATCAGGTCTATTCCATTCCTTAGAAATCATATCAGACATAGCATCAGGAAGTGGAAAAACCTCTGGAGTAACCACAGGAGGTTTATAAACAGAATTTAAATGTTTACTAGTTTTAATATCAAGAGGACTAGTTTCCTCAATATCCAACGTAATCAACACCTCTTTTAACAAGGAATACATAAACCTGACTCATGGCAAATATAAGTACAATACATATATTTAGAACTTTATATTAATACATAAATTGCCAAACCATTGCTGAGAGTGTCTTAAGTAATGAAAACATACTTACCGAAAAACACCCATCCACATATAGCAGATAGCCAAACCAGTACTGAAACGGTTATCATTAGAGGACGAGGTAATAGAATATGAGAGTATATCGTCGATCTGAAAAAGGGAGGTAGGTGATGAATCTCTACGACCAATAACAGAAAACCTATGAAATAGATTTCCCTCAAGGAAAACCATTGCATTCAATAGCCGATACTCCCTTCACATCCCTCTGACATTCACTGTACTCTGAGAGGAATTAGGCTTCAAAATGCTGAGAAGCGCATATCAACGTAGAAATCTAGCACAAACTTACTTCACCAGCTCCATAGGAGGCAAAGTTTGTAAAACTGAATTGTGGGTGTGGTGAGGGGTGTATTTATAGGCATTTTGAGGTTTGGGAAACGTTGTCCCTCCTGGTAGTATTGAATATCTCATATGTCACTAGCTCATGGACTCTTGTCAATTACATGAAAGAAAGAGCAAATTTCCAAGGTAATAAAAATTAAAATTAAAATATGACCACTTGGAAAAATGGAACCATCCTGAAAGAATTGAGAAATTCCAGACCTAATAGAATATCATGTGTACATCCGATCTGACCGACAAGATAGATACACGTTCCGCACATTGTGGGAAAACATTCCTAGGCACAGGCATAGGATCCTGAACCAAAATCTCAATGACAGACAAGAAAAAAACCTATAAATGGCAGTATATTTTGTCACTGAAAATGCAGCAGAGAGGCGCCGGACATCAGGACTGGATCTGCACGTCACAGCCTTCAAGGTCAAGCAGTTGCAAATGATAGTGTCGAATATGATCCTGCTGGATCCGAGCAATTACTCTTTGTAGAAAAACAAACGAGAAAAAAAGATTGAAGCAGATACTTTTAGATACACTAGACCAACAATACAGGGTCTCTGCAATTGCTGCAGTATATATTAGACCTGCAATACAGAATTTAAACTGAAATTTCGGTATACACTAGAATAGTAGAACACAATTTAATTAAGTACTGCAATATACACTAGTCTGCAGTACGGATATAAGCAGATACTGTGGTATACACTAGACCAACAAGTACAGGGTTCCAGCAGTTGCTGCAGTATACTGTACATTAGAATTGCAATACAGAATTAAAGGGACAGTCTAGTCAAAATTAAACTTTCGTGATTCAGATAGGGCATGCAATTTTTTTTTTTTTTAATTGTTTTATTTATAATCCAAGTCACTGTCCAAAAACAATATCAACCATTTTGAAAACATGGCATAATCAAAAGATATAATAAATTTGACAACATAGTACTATGTTCATTTATACATGTAGTTAAATTTAGGCTAATCATCACATTAATGAACACAAACATTTTATTTTCCTACAATGCTTGGAGTTTTTGATTTTCAGTATAACCCCCCCCCCCCCTTGTTCCCCCCCCCCCCATGCGAAGAGAAAACATAATTGCGAGGAGAAAAAAAAAAAAAAAAAGGGAGAAAAAGAAGAAAAAAACAAAAAACAAAAACAAAAACAAAAGAAAAATTACCATCACTTTCTTCCTCCTGAAACTTTACCAGTTCCCTAATAAAACAATTTCTGTATTTCTAAAGGGGAAGATTATATAATCTATTTCTACAGCCGGAAAGATTTTTAAGAAGGCAGCCCATTTATCAAAGAACCTTTTAATGTCTTGTTGATTATTTATATCCGCGTTTCTCTGGTCTAAAATGCATTGTTTTTTCATGCAGTTTTTAATTTCAGTAATGCTTGGCATTGCATGACTTTTCCACTTCTTACAGATTAAATACCTGGTAGCAAGAATAGCGGAGATTATTATTTTTTCATCAGTTTGCTTACCAGGCTCTTCCTTAAGGCAGAGTATTATCTGATATATTTTCAAAGAGACATAGCCTATCTTAAGCACCTTTTTTAGCCAGTATTCGAGCCTAGCCCAGAGATTTTTAATCTTTGGACAATACCAAAACATATGTATTAAATCAGCTGCCTGATACGAACATTTAGGACATTTATTAAACCCTACATTCACATATTTGAAACCTCTCTCAGGGGTAAAATATGCCCCATGAAGGAGCTTAACATGTGCCTCTCTCCAAGTTGCAGAGAGCGTTACTTGTGCAATTTTTTTAATTGACAATTGAATAGTTTTAGACTCAATATTACTCTGAGGGATTGCTGTATTCCAGTAGAAGGCAATCTTTGCCAGTACCAGTTCTCCTTTATTTGTACCCAGAAGATGATAACATGGTGCAATTGACATATGACCATTTCTTGTTAGAGCAAGCCAATCATCGAGTTTACCTAGTCCCCATTCCCAACCAGCTTTCTTAACTAGGTCCTGTGCAAAATGCCTTAATTGCAAATACGCAAAGAAGTCTTTATTGGGCAAATCAAAATCTCTTTAATTCCTGGAATGTTTTGATATATTTTCTCTCTTTATCAATTATTTGGTATACCTTTGTTAACCCCCGATTATGCCATTTCCTAAAGACTTCGGAATGCAATCCTGATTGAAAAATAGGGTTACCTATTATAGGCAAAAGGCAGGTAGCACTATTATTAATTGAAAGAAAGGTTACTATCTTGTGCCAAGCTTTAAGTGGGTTAAGAATTGTTTTAAATCGTTTAATTTCTGAGGGGATTTCTTTAGGTACTAAGTGTATTAATGCAGATAGAGAATATGGGTAGCAGACACTGGTCTCGAGATAATTGTTCAAGACATAGTTATTAGATGAGATCCAGTCTGTTACGACACGTGCCAGAAAGGAGAGGTTATATAGCCTTATGTCTGGTAAGGCAAGACCACCATCCTTTCTTGGTATTGAGAGTTTCATAAGAGATATCTTTGACCTCTTTTCTGCCATAAGAACTGTATAAGTGAAGTATTGATTGAACGTATATCCTTACCTAATAGAATTATTGGTGTATTTTGAAGTATATATAAAAGTTTTGGAAGAAGAGCCATTTTAAAAAGGGCAATCCTTCCAGAAAGTGATATTGGAAGATTTTGCCATAACAAAAGCTTTTCTTTGATCATTTTTACTACTGGGGGTATATTCAATGTATAGAGATCTACGGACCTTGTCGGAATATGAATCCCTAGATATTTAAAAGAATCTTTTACTTGGCGAAAAGGAGTTTTTAATATTGAAGTTTTATTTTTTCTGAGCCACACTATCTCTGATTTTGTCATATTTACTTTGTATCCAGAGAATGTACCAAATTGTTCCAAGATCTGAAAAAGTTTTGGTAAGTTCAGTTTAGTGTTAGCCAAATAAAGCAGCAGATCATCAGCATACAGACCGATTTTTATTTCGCAGTTACGAATTTTTATACCATCCAAATGATGGCGTATTTTAATTGCCAGAGGTTCAATGGAAATATTAAATAAGAGCGGGGAAAGAGGACAGCCCTGCCTTGTTCCTCTACCTAACAAGATAGAGGGAGAAATGTTGTTATTCACTATCAATCTTGTAGATGGGTGTTTATATAGATTTTCGATAAATTCAAGAAAATTACCTCTGATGCCAAATTGTCTTAACGATGTTTTGATATGTTCGTAAAATATTGAATCAAAGGCTTTTTCAGCATCTAAGGAAATAATAGCAAGGTCAGGTATGTCCTCCCCCCCCGCTAGTTAAATTAGATAGTACCTCAAAATATTCTGTCACCAATAGGGCTTCCCTAATTTTTGAGGCTGAGTTGCGGTTATTTAGAAAACCTGCTTGATCAGTATGTATAATTTCTGAGAGGGGTCTTTGAAGTCTAGATGCTAGAATTGCAGTAAGAATTTTGTAATCTGAATTTAACAGTGCAATTGGTCTGTAGGATTCCTTGTATTCAGGGTTTTTTCCACCTTTTAATATCAAAGTTGTGTAAGAATTGGTAAATGAAGAGGGGATAATTTTACCACTAATAAAGAAGCTGTTAAAGAGCGTGCAAAGATGTGGGGTGGCTTCACCAATCAGGATCTTATAGAATTCACTAGGCAAGCCATCTGGACCTGCTGCTTTATTTGAGGCAAGCTTGGATATTACTTTCTCTATTTCTTCTATGGAAATAGGGACATTGAGGCTATCAGCCATTTCTGATGTGACAGTAGGATACGTGATATCTCTCCAAAAGTCATCAGATGTATGCGTATCACTTGTTTTAAATGAATATAATTCCTGGTAATATTCATTAAATGCAGCTAGTATGTCTTCGGCTTTAGAAAGCTGAAGACCTTTATTATACAATTTGTCTATGATTGGTTGTTTTTTCTCATTTTTTATTAATTTGGCCAGCATCTTACCTGATTTATTAGCATATTTATATAGCTTAGCCTGCATTTTTAATTCCTTTTGAGTTTCTTGCAGTAAAACAAAAGTATCCCTTTCATTTTTTGCATTAACGTATTTTGCCCAATTTAAGGGGGTTTTGTCAAGCAGATAATGATTATAAGTGTTAAACATTGGCATGATTCTCTTTCTCTAGATCGAATTTTCTTATGCAGGGCTGAGCTATATGAAATTATTTCGCCTCTCATTACTGCTTTTGCAGTGTCCCAAAATACTTCAGGGCGGTTTAAATAGTCTTTATTAAAATGTACAAATTCCCTTATATCTATTTATAAGCCAGTTCTTGAATTTTACCTCAGTCGTCAGATAGTAGGGAAAAAAGAAACGTGTTGCAGCAGAATACAAATGTGAAAGCTGAAACTCAAGTACAATCGGTGCATGATCTGAAAGAAATATTGGTCCTATATCTGTTTTTACCCCTCTCATCACCATACGTTCATCAATTAGAAAAATGGCGATTCTGGAGAGCGTCTTATGCGCCTTGGAAAGACAGGTAAAATTTTGAGTAGAAGGATTTTGCTGTCTCCAGATATCCCGCAGTGCTAAGTTCTGCATTATTTTTTTAAACATCTTACCCTCTAGATTATCTTTTTTTTGTTTTAACTGTTTGACATTATGTCTTAGCCTATCAATCGGGCATTGTGGTGCCATATTGTAATCTTCTCTCATAATTAAAGAGCCTTCCGTGAAGGATAATAATTTGGTCTGCAAAGTGTTCCAAAATTTTGGATCAAATACATTAGGGCCATATGTATTACATAATGTATACATCTTCTGGGCAATCTTTATTTTCAGTAGTACATATCTCCCCCCGATGTCAGCCTCAAAATATGTGACTTCGGTATCAATTTTCTTTCCTATTAGAATTGCTACCCCCCTTTTCCTCTTAACACTAGGTGCAAAATAGATTTCTTTTACTCATGTTGATTTAAGTTTTAAAGATTCTTCAGCTGATAAATGGGTTTCTTGAATAAAACCTATGTCAGTCTGGATCTTTCGCAGGTGATTAAGGATTGCTTTTCTCTTTATAGGGGTAGATATACCACCTACATTCCAAGATACTATTTTACCATTTTTATTCAGCATACTCATTTATACATTAAGAAGGGAGAAAGAGAAGAGAGAAAAAAAAAAAAAGGAAAAAAAAAAAAGAAATAATAATAATAATTTAAAATTAGACACCTAAATTCTCTCCGCACAGGTGGGGGTTGGGTCCTAGGACTCACGTCTAGAAGAGACACGGTCTTTCCCATAAGCAAAAACCTATAACTTACACTCAGTCTAATAATCAGATATTCAATATTGCTGTTATTAACCCCTTAACGACACGCGTCGTACAGGGTACGTCGCACACAACCTGGTCTTTAAAGACCAGCGACGTACCCTGTACGACGTTGGGGTTGAAAGCGGCTGGAAGCGATCCTGATCGCTTCCAGCCGCTTTCCGGTTATTGCAGTGATGCCTCGATATCGAGGCATCACTGCAATAACATTTTACCCCATCCGATGCAGAGAGAGCCACTCTGTGGCCCTCTCTGCACCGGACATCGATGGCCCGCAATCGTTGGTGGGTGGGAGCCGACGTGGGAGGCGGGTGGGCGGCCATCGGTGCATGTCGTAATGCAGCGGTGGGCGGGATCGTGGGCGGGCTCGCTGGGGGCGCGCACGGGACGCGCGCGCGTGCATGCAGGGAGGCGGGCGGGCGCGTGCACGGGGAGGGAGCGGGTGGGAACCATTACACTATGGAACAGTTTGTTAACATATAGAGGCAGAGAGGGGGAATAAAAATTTATTTTAAACAATCGAAGTGATCTGGGAGGGGGTGGGGGTTTTATTCTTTGGAGGGGGGAAGCTACACTACAGAAAAGTGGGGAAAAAAATAAAAAAATATATATTTTTTTGTAAACTGGGTACTGGCAGACAGCTGCCAGTACCCAAGATGGCTCCCAATAATGTAGAAGGGGAGGGTTAGAGAGCTGTTTGGGGGGGATCAGGGAGGTTTGGGGCTAAGGGGTATTCTACACAGCAGCATATGTAAATATGCTATAAAAAAAAAAAAGAAAGAAAAAGATACCTTTTATTTTAGTACTGGCAGACTTTCTGCCAGTACTTAAGATGGCGGGGACAATTGTGGGGTGGGGGAGGGAAGAGAGCTGTTTGGGAGGGATCAGGGGGTCTGCTGTGTTAGGTGGGAGGCTGATCTCTACACTAAAGCTAACATTAACCCTGCAAGTTCCCTACAAGATCCCTAATTAACCCCTTCACTGCTAGACATAATACACGTGTGATGTGCAGCGGCATTTAGCAGCCTTCTAATTACCAAAAAGCATCGCCAAAACCATATATGTCTGCTATTTCTGAACAAAGGGGATCCCAGAGAAGCATTAACAACCATTTGTGCCATAATTGCACAAGCTGTTTGTAAATAATTTCAGTGAGAAACCTAAAATTGCGAAAAAATTTACGTTTTTTAAAATTTGATCGCATTTGGCGGTGAAATGGTGGCATTAAATATACCAAAATGGGTCTAGATCAATACTTTGGGTTGTCTACTACACTACACTAAAGCTAAAATTAACTCTACAAGCTCCCTACATGCTCCCTAATTAACCCCTTCACTGCTGGGCATAAAACACGTGTGGTGCGCAGTGGCATTTAGCAGCCTTCTAATTACCAAAAAGCAACACCAAAGCCATATAAGTCTGCTATTTCTGAACAAAGGGGATCCCAGAGAAGCATTTACAACCATTTATGCCATAATTGCACAAGTTGTTTGTAAATAATTTCTGTGAGAAACCTAAAGTTTGTGAAAAAATTTGTGAAAAATGGAACAATTTTTTTTATTTGATCGCATTGGCGGTGAAATGGTGGCATGAAATATACCAAAATGGGCCTAGATCAATACTTTGGAATGTCTTCTAAAAAAAAATATATACATGTTAAGGGATATTCAGGTATTCCTGACAGATATCAGGGTTCCAATGTAACTAGCGCTCATTTTGAAAAAAAGTGGCTTTGAAATAGCAAAGTGCTACTTGTATTTATTGCCCTATAACTTGCAAAAAAAAAGCAAAGAACGTGTTAACATTGGGTATTTCTAAACTCAGGACAAAATTTAGAAACTATTTAGCATGGTTGTTTTTTGGTAGTTGTAGATGTGTAACAGATTTTGGGGGTCAAAGTTAGAAAAAGTGTGTTTTTTTCCATTTTTTCCTCATATTTTATAATTTTTTTAATAATAAATTATAAGATATGATGAAAATAATGGTATCTTTAGAAAGTCCATTTAGTGGCGAGAAAAACGGTATATAATATGTGTGGGTACAGTAAATGAGTAAGAGGAAAATTACAGCTAAACACAAACACCGCAGAAATGTAAAAATAGCCCTGGTCTTTAAGGGAAAGAAATTGAAAAATGGCCTTGGTCCTTAAGGGGTTAAGCTTAAGAACCCAGTGTGTTATAGAAGCTCTCAGCCAGTTGAGCTTCTTCAAAGAAGTGTGTGACTTCCCCAACTTTAACCTTTAATTTGTAGGGGTACATTATGGTTGCCTGGTACCCTTTTTGTATCAGTTTGGAACAAATAGGAGCAAGCTCCCTTCTCCTTGCTGCAGTGTCAGCGGAGAAATCTTGAAACATAAGGATTGTAGCGTCTCCAGCCTTAACAGGCTGTTGTTTGCGATAATGCTGGAATAAGGTAAGTTTGTCTTGAAAATTTAATATTTTAGCGATAACAGGCCTAGGCCTAGTTCTATCTTTATTGCCTGAGCGAGGTAGACCAAGTCTGTGCGCTCTCTCCACTGGGATAGGATATAGGGTAGATGGCATCTTTAAAATTGTAGGCAAGGTTTCTGATTTAAAATTAACAAGATTGTCATATTGTTGTTCTTCCGGAAGGCCTATAATTCTTATATTATTTCTTCTAGAACGATTTTCTAGATCTTCTAATCTGTTTTGAATTTTCTGTATGTTATTATTTATACCTTCTAGATTAGAACTATGCGTTATTGTTAGATCTTCCAGGTCAGAAACTCTTTGTTTGGGTTCCTGCAGCCTATTAGAGAATTGACGAACCTCTTGTGTCAGAGAAAGAAAATCTTGTTTGATTTCAGCTCTAAGAGCCTCAAATTTAGGAGAGAGCGCATCAGATATACTGGCGACTAAGCTGTAGATATTGGTTACTTCTTGTACAACTGGTACATTTAACATAGTTGGTTGCGCTTCCGTGGGAGGCTCCTGATTACCCTTCAATTTTCTGTCTCTCTGTCTTGCTGCCATGGCTGGAGAAATATTCCGGGGTGAGGTGTGAAGGAATTTATCCATGTGCCAGAAAAGAAAAGAAAATTAAAAAAAATTGAAGTGAGGCAATTTATCTAAGTGAAGATCAATACAGGGAGTGAACTTAATTTTAGAGTTAAGTTTGAGAAGGTGAAGCGTTCTCAAATAGACAAGTGAGGATAGGGATGTGCACTATTGTGACCAAGTGAGGGAAAAGAAAAGGGGAGAGAGAAGAAAAAAAGAAAAAAAAAAAAAAAAAGGAAAGAAAGGAAAAAACATAATTTATGTAAGAACTTACCTGATAAATTCATTTCTTTCATATTAGCAAGAGTCCATGAGCTAGTGACGTATGGGATATACATTCCTATCAGGAGGGGCAAAGTTTCCCAAACCTTAAAATGCCTATAAATACACCCCTCACCACACCCACAATTCAGTTTAACGAATAGCCAAGAAGTGGGGTGATAAGAAAAAAGTGCGAAAGCATATAAAATAAGGAATTGGAATAATTGTGCTTTATACAAAAAAATCAAAACCACCACAAAAAAGGGCGGGCCTCATGGACTCTTGCTAATATGAAAGAAATTAATTTATCAGGTAAGTTCTTACATAAATTATGTTTTCTTTCATGTAATTAGCAAGAGTCCATGAGCTAGTGACGTATGGGATAATGATTACCCAAGATGTGGATCTTTCCACGCAAGAGTCACTAGAGAGGGAGGGATAAAATAAAGACAGCCAATTCCTGCTGAAAATAATCCACACCCAGAATAAAATTTTAATGAAAAAACATAAGCAGAAGATTCAAACTGAAAACACTGCCTGAAGTACGTTTCTACCAAAAACTGCTTCAAAAGAAGAAAACACAACAAAATGGTAGAATTTAGTAAAATTATGCAAAGAGGACCAAGTTGCTGCTTTGCAAATCTGATCAACCGAAGCTTCATTCCTAAACGCCCAGGAAGTAGAAACTGACCTAGTAGAATGAGCTGTAATCCTTTGAGGCGGAGTGTTACCCGACTCAACATAGGCATGATGAAATAAAGATTTCAACCAAGATGCCAAAGAAATGGCAGAAGCTTTCTGGCCTTTTCTAGAACCGGAAAAGATGACAAATAGACTAGAAGTCTTTCGGAAAGACTTAGAGCTTTGTAATATTATGTTGAAGCTACTAACAGCATCCAAAGAATGCAATGATTTCTCCTTAGAATTCATAGGATCAGGACATATTGAAGGAACCACAATTTCTCTACTAATGTTGTTAGAATTCACAACCTTAGGTAAAATATTCAAAAGAAGTTCGCAGCACCGCCTTATCCTGATGCAAAATCAGAAAAGGAGACTCACAAAAAAGAGTAGATAATTCAGAGACTCTTCTGGCAGAAGAGATGGCCAAAAGAAACAAAACTTTCCAAGAAAGTAATATAATGACCAAAGAATGCATGGGTTCAAAAGGAAGAGCTTGAAGAGCCCCCAGAACCAAATTCAAACTCCAAGGAGGAGAAATTGACTTAATGACAGGTTTTATACGAACCAAAGGTTGTACAAAACAATAAATATCAGGAAGATTAGCAAACCTTCTGTGAAAAAGAACAGAAAGAGCAGAGATTTGTCTTTCAAGGAACTTGCGGACAAACCTTTATCTAAACCATCCTGAAGAAACTGTAAAATTCTCGGTATTCAAAAAAGAATGCCAAGAAAAAAAGATGAGAAAGACACTAGGAAATATAAGTCTTCCAGACTCTATAATATATCTCTCTAGATACAGATTTACGAGCCTATCACATAGTATCAATCACAGAGTCAGAGAAACCTCTTTGACCAAGAATCAAGCGTTCAAACTCCATACCTTAAAATTAAGGTTTTGAGACAGAAAGACTGGTCTTAACGGAAGAGTCCACGGTTGGCAAGAGGCCATCTGGACAAGATCCGCATACCAAAACCTGTGAGGCCATGCTGGAGCTACCAGCAGAACAAACGAGCATTCCTTTAGAATATTGGAGAATACCCTTGGAAGAAGAACTAGAGGCGGAAAGATATAGGCAGGATGACACTTGTAAGGAAGAAATAATGCATCCACTGCCTCCGCCCGAGGATCCCGGGATCCGGACAGATACCAGGGAAGTTTCTTGTTTAGATGAGAAGCCATCAGATCTATTTCTGGGAGTTCCCACATTTGAACAATCTGAGGAAATACCTCTGGGTGAAGAGACCATTCGCCCAGGTGCAACGTTTGGCGACTGAGATAATCCGCTTTCCAATTGTCCATACCTGGGATATGAACCGCAGAGATTAGACAGGAGCTGGATTCCGCCCAAACCAAAATTCGAGATACTTCTTTCATAACCAGAGGACTGTGAGTCCCTCCTTGATGATTGATGTATGCCACAGTTGTGACATTGTCTATCTGAAAACAAATGAACAACTCTCTCTTCAGAAGAGGCCAAGACTGAAAAGCTCTGAAAATTGCACGGAGTTCCAAAATACTGATCGGAAATCTCACCTCCTGAGATTCCCAAACCCCTTGTGCCGTCAGATACCCCCACACAGCTCCCCAACCTGTAAGACTTGCATCTGTTGAGATTATAGTCCAGGTCGGAAGAACAAGAAGCCCCCTGAACTAAACGATGGTGATCTGTCCACCATGTCAGAGAGTGTCGTATAATCGGTTTAAAGATATTAATTGAGATATCTTTGAGTAATCCCTGCACCATTGGTTCAGCATACAGAGCTGAAGAGGTCGCATGTGAAAACGAGCAAAGGAGATCGCATCTGATGCGGCAGTCCTAAAACCTAAAATTTCCATGCATAAGGCTACCAAAGGGAATGATTGTGACTGAAGGTTTTGACAAGCTGATATCAATGTTAAACTTCTCTTGTCTGACAAGGACAGAGTCATAGACACTGAATCTATCTAGAAACCTAAAAAGATTACCCTTGTCTGAGGAATCAATGAACTGATTAGTAAATTGAACCTCCAACCATGAACTTGAAGAAACAACACAAGTCGATACGTATGAGATTCTTCGAAAATGAGAAGACTGAGCAAATACCAAGATATCGTCCAAATAAGGAAATACCAAAACCCTGTTCTCTGATTACAGAAAGAAGGGCACCGAGAACCTTTGAAAAATTCTTGGAACTGAGGCTAGGCCAAACGGTAGAGACAAAAAAACTGGTAATGCTTGTCTAAAAAGAGAATCTCAGACACTAAAAGTGATCTGGATGAATCGGAATATGCAGATACACATCCTGTAAATCTATTGTAGACATATAATGCCCTTGCTAAACAAAAAACAGGATAGTCCTACAGTAACCATCTTGAATGTTGGTATCCTTACATAACGATTCAATATTGATAGATCCGGAACTGGTCTGAAGGAATTGACCTTCTTGGTACAATGAAGAGATAAAATAAAACCCCAGCCCCTGTTCCAGAACTGGAACTGGCATAATTACTCCAACCAACTCTAGATCTGAAACACATTTCAGAAATGCGGAGCCTTTGCTGTGTTAACTGGGACACGGGAAAGAAAAAAATCTCTTAGCAGGAGGCCTTAACTGAAGCCAATTCTGTACCTTTCTGAAACAATGTTCTGAAACCAGAGATTGAGAACGGAATTGATCCAAATTTCTTTGAAGAAAACGTAATCTGACCCATACCAGCTGAGCTGGAATAAGGGCCGCACCTTCATGGGTACTTAGGAGCTGGCTATAGATTTCTATAAGGCTTGGATATATTCCAAACTGGAAATAGTTTCCAAACTGATACCGCTCCTGAGGATGAAGGATCAGGCTTTTGTTCCTTGTTGTGAGGAAAGGAACAAAAAAGATTAGACCTAAATTTACCTTAGATTTTTTATCCTTTGGTAAAAAAGTTCCCTTCCTTCCAGAAACAATTGAAATAATAATTTAATACCCTGGAAAGAAAGGGAAAGCAAAGTTGACTTAGAAGACATATCAGCATTCCAAGTTTAATCCATAAAGCTTTTCTAGCTAAAATAGCTAGAGACATATACCTGACATCAACTCTAATGATATCAAAAGATGGTATCACCAATAAAATTATTAGCATGTTATAGAATAATAATAATGCTATAAAATTATGATCTGTTACTTGTTGCGCTAAAGCTTCTAACCAAAAAGTTGAAGCTGCAGCAACATCCGCTAAAAATATAGCAGGTCTAAGAAGATTACCTGAACATAAGTAAGCTTTTCTTAGAAAGGATTCAATTTCCCTTAAATAAAGTACTATCTGCCGTAGGAATAGTAGTACATTTAGCAGGAGTAGAGACAGCCCCATAACCTTAGGGATTTTGTCCCAAAAAACTCTAATCTGTCAGATGGCACAGGATATAATTGCTTAAACGTTTAGAAGGAGTAAAAGAATTACCCAAATTATTCCATTCCCTGGAAATTACTTCAGAAATAGCATCAGGGAGATTAAACACTTCTGGAATAACTACAGGAGATTTAAAAACCTTATTTAAACGTTTAGATTTAGTATCAAGAGGACCAGAATCCTCTATTTCTAATGCAATTAATACTTCTTTAAATAAAGAACGAATAAATTCCATCTTGAACAAATACAAAGATTTATCAGTATCAGAATGATGATGTTCATTTAAAAATTCATCTGAAAAAAGAGAAGTTTTAAAAGACTTTTATGTAAACTAGAAGGAGAAATAACAGACATAGCCTTCTTAATGGATTTAAAAAAATAAAATCTCTTATGTTTATCAGGAACACTCTGAAAATTAGATGTTGACGGAACAGCAACAGGTAATGTAACAGTACTAAAGGAAATTTTATCTGCATTAATAAGTTTGTCATGACATGCAATACAAACAACAGCTGGAGAAACAGATACCAAAAATTATAGCAGATACACTTAGCTTGGTAGCTCCAGCACTAGACAGCGATTTTCCTGTAGTATCTTCTGACTCAGATGCAACGTGAGACATCTTGCAATATGTAAGACAAAAAAACAACATATAAAGCAAAATTGATCAAATTCCTTAAATGACAGTTTCAGGAATGGGAAAAAAATGCCAAAGAACAAGCTTCTAGCAACCAGAAGCAATGAAAAAATGAGACTAAAATAATGTGGAGACAAAAGCAACGCCCATATTTTTTAGCACCAAATCAGACGCCCACATTATTTGGCGCCTAAATGCTTTTGGCGCCAAAAATGACGCCACATCCGGAACGCCGACATTTTTGGCGCAAAATAACGTCAAAAAATGACGCAACTTCCGGCGACACGTATGACGCCGGAAACGGAAAAGAATTTTTGCGCCAAAAAAGTCCGCGCCAAGAATGACGCAATAAAATGAAGCATTTTCAGCCCCCGCGAGCCTAACAGCCCACAGGGAAAAAAGAGTCAAATTTTTGAAGGTAAGAAAAAATGATTAATTCAAATGCATTATCCCAAATATGAAACTGACTGTCTGAAAAATAAGGAAAGTTGAACATTCTGAGTCAAGGCAAATAAATGTTTGATTACATATATTTAGAACTTTATAAACAAAGTGCCCAACCATAGCTTAGAGTGTCACAGAAAATAAGATTTACTTACCCCAGGACACTCATCTACATGTTTGTAGAAAGCCAAACCAGTACTGAAACGAGAATCAGCAGAGGTAATGGTATATATAAGAGTATATCGTCGATCTGAAAAGGGAGGTAAGAGATGAATCTCTACGACCGATAACAGAGAACCTATGAAATAGACCCCGTAGAAGGAGATCACTGCATTCAAATAGGCAATACTCTCCTCACATCCCTCTGACATTCACTGCACGCTGAGAGGAAAACCGGGCTCCAACTTGCTGCGGAGCGCATATCAACGTAGAATCTAGCACAAACTTACTTCACCACCTCCATCGGAGGCAAAGTTTGTAAAACTGAATTGTGGGTGTGGTGAGGGGTGTATTTATAGGCATTTTAAGGTTTGGGAAACTTTGCCCCTCCTGGTAGGAATGTATATCCCATACGTCACTAGCTCATGGACTCTTGCTAATTACATGAAAGAAATAATAAACTGTGAATTAAATCGTGTTATTTAGATCCAGCCAGGGATGCAGAGATCAGGGACGTTATTAATGTTAGGCAATTTTATGTCAATTTGTTAATTTTCTTACTGTTGCTAATCTTCAAAAGACACAATAAAGGAAATGGTATCTCTGAAAGCAGCAACAGCAATTTCTCATTTAGATTTATATCCAAGAAAATATTATTCCAGCAATTATATACAGTATATTTTATAGGTAAGCAAACATATTCACAGTGACCTAGTTATATCTTGGTTCAGTCAGTTTCATTTGTATTTTATTTTCAGAGAAGTTAAAATATCTCTTCTTTAAAGAAAATTTATAAGGTAGTTTTAACTAATGATCTTTATATTTCTATATAAACTTTCTCCCTGTCCAATAGTAAGGGATAGTATTTTATTTTCAGGGAACGTAGGAGATTTATTCTTAGGAAAGAGTTATTAGATAATATAACTGAGGATCTTTTATCTCTATATAGCCCTTCCCTCCAAGCAGTAATAATGGGTAATATATCCTGAAAAAGGTTATAGTAAATTTCTCTGGTATTGAATTATTGATTCCTTATTCACACTCAATAACCTTTAATTTTTTTTCCTCCTTTTCTCCCTTCCCTTCTCTCTCCCCTGAGAATGTTTCACTTTTTAGAGGAGAAAGTACAATGTCTTTTTACATACTATGCACATTTTACACATTCTTAAGCATTAACATTTTTGCCTAGATTTGCTCAATACATTGATATGACAAAAATTGTAGCGACAAGTAATATAGTTAAATAAAATTAAATGCGCCAAACAAATCATATGCAGAAAAAGAATCATATAAGGAGCCAATGAAAAAAGAAAAAAAAAAAAAAAAAAAAAAAGTTCCTTTATATAGTTAATAAAGTTCAGCCAGTTCTTGTATGTATGCAGCTCGCCACCTTACCTGGGTCATTCTATGCATCAGCGTTCAACTTATAGCCAGGTAGGTGGGCGGAAAGAGCCTTCAATATGAGAAAATGCCAAAATTGCTAATACCTATTAGAGGGGTTAATTATACAGCCATCTTCCATAGCATTTTTACCAGGATCCATACAGTGTTCCCCAGGACATACAGCTCTGGTTGGTATTCCCAAAAAAAAGGTGAAGAGAGGAAAACATGCTCCCAGATTGAGCACCTCCTAATCTAGCGCTTACCCACAGTGTCTCGAGGAACCAGAACAGAGATATGCAGAGGCGCTGCACAGGGAGATCTCAGCGGCAACTGCCAGGCTAGCTACACACAGCCCCGACCTCCCACGCAGCACCGGTGGGGGAGGGGGGATTCTCCAGCAAGCTTTCAGTCCGGCACCGAGCAGAGCCGCTTCGAGTACTTATCGCTCCCTGCTTGAAGATGCGGCTCCGCCGCCACACTTCAGCCCAGTCTCACGGATGATTTCTGTCTCCCTCGCAACTTCGGTGGGGGAGAGGAAGGTATGTGGGGGGTCCGCCGCACTGCTGTGGGTACTCAGGGCAGGAGTCAGGAAAAAAACATCAGGTCCTTTGTTAGTGCAGCAGTGTTGATATATGTAAATAGCCTTATCCTCCCACGCAGCACCGGTGGGGGAGGAAAGGGTATGGAGAGAATCTGCTGTTATCCTGCAGGTAATTAGGGCCAGGTTCAAGGCAGTTTATCAGTATAGCAGAGAGAGTGTATAAAGATAGCCTCAACCTCCCACGCAGCACCGGTGGGGGAGGGAGGCACTCTGTTCCTTTTTGAAGTTATATCACAAGTTCTAATATATATAAAAAGAGGAAGCCCAAGGTATAGGCTTTTTACAAGCTGACTAATAATGTCAGCACAGTGGGATGTCTGTCCACTGTCTGGTTCCAGGAGCGTTGATACAGGCTATCCAAGAAGCTACCCAGGTCCCTGGGTTTGGCACGAGAAACTCCACCAGCAGCTGCAGGACTGGAAGGTAATCACACACAGGTGTGTGCCGTTAGCTCCTCCTCCGGAAACCCAGGGCATGCAATTTTAAACAACTTTCCAATTTACTTCTATTATCTAATTTGCTCAATTGTTTAGATATCCTTTGTTGAAGAAATAGCAATGCACATGTGTGAGCCAATCACATAAGGCCTCTATGTGCAGCAACCAATCAGCAGCTACTGAGCATATCTAGATATGCTTTTCAGCAAGTGATATCAAGAAAATGAAGCAAAT
Organism: Bombina bombina; assembly: GCF_027579735.1. Taxonomy (NCBI): domain Eukaryota; kingdom Metazoa; phylum Chordata; class Amphibia; order Anura; family Bombinatoridae; genus Bombina; species Bombina bombina. The sequence continues at coordinate 1,201,765,417 of NC_069499.1, read as the reverse complement.
TAGATAATAGAAGTAAATTAGAAAGTGGTTTAAAATGACATGCTCTTTCTAAATCACGAAAGAAAAAAATTGGGTTTCATGTCCCTTTAAGCAGTTACTGAAGTACACACTAAACTGCAATCCAGAATTTAATTAGATACTGAAGTATACCCTAGAACAGCAATCCAGGATTTAAACAGATACTGAGGTATACCGTAGAACAGCAATCCAGGATTTAAACAGATACTGAGGTATACCGTAGAACAGCAATCCAGGATTTAAACAGATACTGAAGTATACCCTAGAACAGCAATCCAGGATTTAAACAGATACTGAGGTATACCCTAGAACAGCAATCCAGGATTTAATCAGATACTGAGGTATACCCTAGAACAGCAATCCAGGATTTAATCAGATACTGAGGTATACCCTAGAACAGCAATCCAGGATTTAAACAGATACTGAGGTATACCCTAGAACAGCAATCCAGGATTTAATCAGATACTGAGGTATACCCTAGAACAGCAATCCAGGATTTAAACAGATACTGAGGTATACCCTAGAACAGCAATCCAGGATTTAAACAGATACTGAGGTATACCCTAGAACAGCAATCCAGGATTTAATCAGATACTGAGGTATACCCTAGAACAGCAATACAGGAGTTAAGCAGATACTGTGGTATACACTAGAACAGCAATACAGGAGTTAAGCAGATACTGTGGTATACACTAGAACAGCAATACAGGAGTTAAGCAGATACTGTGGTATACCCTAGAAGAGCAATGCAGCTTAAACTGCAATACAAGATATAAACAGTTAATGCGGTATACATTAAAACTGCAATACTAGATTTCAGCAGGTGCTGCAGCATAAATTAGAAATGCAGTGTTGGTTATAAACCACTACTATGGCCTAGGGCCGCCATCAAGGGGTGACTCCAGTCAGAGGCCTGGGCTCAGATGGAGGCTCTGGCCCTGACATCCTGGTCTGGGACCTCCATCTTAGATCAACTGCATTCTGCAGCACTGGTCAGATCAGGGCTCGGCAAGTAACACCCCTGACACTTACTTTTGAAATCCCACTGCGGCTGCTTTCCTCCCGGCCCCTCCCCCTCCCTACTCACAGTGTTCTAATCCCTGAACCAATGACGATAGTCAGATGGTCTGGAGATGGGTGGAGGAACTCTAGCAACAGCAGGTGCTTTAGCTTTAAACACGACAAGCTTATGGCGCTCAGTTCCTCTCCTGGTTTGGCCACTAAATACCTGCTTCTTTCTTTATACAGGTATTCAATAAATACTGTACCTGTAAAATAGTGACAATTACTGTATTAAAATTTGCCAGACTATAGCACTGAGACACAGATTGCACTGTAATGCTGTAAACAGAGTAAACTCTGCATAACAAAATGGTGCCAGTCACTTTTCTCGCAATCTCACGATGTTTCAAAATCCTTGGAGGTTGAACTGCAGCTCCACAAAGCGCTGTATTAGCAAAGCGCTGTAAAGTAAGATATACCTGTACCAATCATAGTATTTTTTAAGAATGTCAAGCCAGTGTCCTTCCAAAATAATTTTGCTATTGGACACTTTATGAGTTTAAGAAGTATTAAGGAACCCCAAAATCATAAACATCTGTCAAATAAACCTCAGGGCTCTATAGAACACAGTACATGCAGAGGTAACTTATAAATACTAACATCTTGCTAACCAGATTGCTGGTAGAACTAAACAAAAAGGGGGACCAATGCCAGAGCCACACACACAATATTCACTGGTAACTAATAGGAAGCTGAAACACTCATATATAAATAAAAGACCATTTACTCTGTAAAATTAGTGATATTATAAGGATGTCAGTTCAGATATACTTTGCAGCTTCCTCCCTGCCAGCTATATGCACAAGTGGGACTTCTGGTGCAGACTAGACATGTGCGTTTCGTTTCGGACGAATTCAGAATTGGGGCTGAATTTTGGCCGATTCGGCAATTCGGATGCATCTGAACTGCCGAATCGGCACATCCGAAAAATTCCATAAATGAATAAATATGTTTCCAAATTTTCGGATCCATTATTCATATTCGGAATTTTTAAAATGTTTTTTCCTAAACCACAGTTCCCCCGACACTAAGTATAACCCCTAAACCACCGTTCCCCGACATCGCTGAAACTAACTAAACCTATTAACCCCTAAATCCCCCCCCACATCGCCGACACAAACTAAACCTATTAACCCCTAAACCGTACCAACCCCACATCGCCGACACAAACTAAACCTATTAACCCCTAAGCCGCAATTGCCAAACATTGCCAATACTAACTAAACCAATTAACCCCTAAACCGCCAGCCCCCACATTGCAACAACCTAATTTAAACTATATTAACCCCTAAACCTAACACCCCCTAACTTTAACATAATTAAAACATAATTTATGTAAGAATTTACCTGATAAATTCATTTCTTTCATATTAGCAAGAGTCCATGAGCTAGTGACGTATGGGATATACATTCCTACCAGGAGGGGCAAAGTTTCCCAAACCTCAAAATGCCTATAAATACACCCCTCACCACACCCACAATTCAGTTTAACGAATAGCCAAGAAGTGGGGTGATAAGAAAAAAGTGCGAAAGCATATAAAATAAGGAATTGGAATAATTGTGCTTTATACAAAAATCATAACCACCACAAAAAAGGGCGGGCCTCATGGACTCTTGCTAATATGAAAGAAATGAATTTATCAGGTAAGTTCTTACATAAATTATGTTTTCTTTCATGTAATTAGCAAGAGTCCATGAGCTAGTGACGTATGGGATAATGATTACCCAAGATGTGGATCTTTCCATGCAAGAGTCACTAGAGAGGTAGGGATAAAATAAAGACAGCCAATTCCTGCTGAAAATAATCCACACCCAAAATAAAGTTTAATGAAAAACATAAGCAGAAGATTCAAACTGAAACCGCTGCCTGAAGTACTTTTCAACCAAAAACTGCTTCAGAAGAAGAAAATACATCAAAATGGTAGAATTTAGTAAAAGTATGCAAAGAGGACCAAGTTGCTGCTTTGCAAATCTGATCAATCGAAGCTTCATTCCTAAACGCCCAGGAAGTAGAAACTGACCTAGTAGAATGAGCTGTAATCCTTTGAGGCGGAGTTTTACCCGACTCAACATAGGCAAGATGAATTAAAGATTTCAACCAAGATGCCAAAGAAATGGCAGAAGCTTTCTGGCCTTTTCTAGAACCGGAAAAGATAACAAATAAACTGGAAGTCTTTCGGAAAGACTTAGTAGCTTCAACATAATATTTCAAAGCTCTAACAACATCCAAAGAATGCAACGATTTCTCCTTAGAATTCTTAGGATTAGGACATAATGAAGGAACCACAATTTCTCTACTAATGTTATTGGAATTCACAACTTTAGGTAAAAATTCAAAAGAAGTTCGCAACACCGCCTTATCCTGATGAAAAATCAGAAAAGGAGACTCACAAGAAAGAGCAGATAATTCAGAGACTCTTCTGGCAGAAGAGATTGCCAAAAGGAAAAAAACTTTCCAAGAAAGTAATTTAATGTCCAATGAATGCATAGGTTCAAACGGAGGAGCTTGAAGAGCCCCCAGAACCAAATTCAAACTCCAAGGAGGAGAAATTGACTTAATGACAGGTTTTATACGAACCAAAGCTTGTACAAAACAATGAATATCAGGAAGATTAGCAATCTTTCTGTGAAAAAGAACAGAAAGAGCAGAGATTTGTCCTTTCAAAGAACTTGCGGATAAACCTTTATCTAAACCATCCTGAAGAAACTGTAAAATTCTCGGAATTCTAAAAGAATGCCAAGAAAAATGATGAGAAATACACCAAGAAATATAAGTCTTCCAGACTCTATAATATATCTCTCTGGATACAGATTTACGAGCCTGTAACATAGTATTAATCACAGAGTCAGAGAAACCTCTTTGACCAAGAATCAAGCGTTCAATCTCCATACCTTTAAATTTAAGGATTTGAGATCCTGATGGAAAAAAGGACCTTGCGACAGAAGGTCTGGTCGTAGCGGAAGAGTCCACGGATGGCAAGAGGCCATCCGGACAAGATCCGCATACCAAAACCTGTGAGGCCATGCCGGAGCTACCAGCAGAACAAACAAGCATTCCTTCAGAATCTTGGAGATTACTCTTGGAAGAAGAACTAGAGGCGGAAAGATATGGGCAGGATGATACTTCCAAGGAAGTGATAATGCATCCACTGCTTCCGCCTGAGGATCCCGGGATCTGGACAGATACCTGGGAAGTTTCTTGTTTAGATGAGACGCCATCAGATCTATTTCTGGAAGCTCCCACATTTGAACAATCTGAAGAAATACCTCTGGGTGAAGAGACCATTCGCCCGGATGCAACGTTTGGAGACTGAGATAATCCGCTTCCCAATTGTCTATACCTGGGATATGAACCGCAGAGATTAGACAGGAGCTGGATTCCGCCCAAACCAAAATTCGAGATACTTCTTTCATAGCCAGAGGACTGTGAGTCCCTCCTTGATGATTGATGTATGCCACAGTTGTGACATTGTCTGTCTGAAAACAAATGAACGATTCTCTCTTCAGAAGAGGCCAAGACTGAAGAGTTCTGAAAATTGCACGTTCCAAAATATTGATCGGTAATCTCACCTCCTGAGATTCCCAAACTCCTTGTGCCGTCAGAGATCCCCACACAGCTCCTCAACCTGTGAGACTTGCATCTGTTGAAATTACAGTCCTGGTCGGAAGCACAAAAGAAGCCCCCTGAATTAAACGATGGTGATCTGTCCACCACGTTAGAGAGTGTCGTACAATCGGTTTTAAAGATATTAATTGAGATATCTTTGTGTAATCCTTGCACGATTGATTCAGCATACAGAGCTGAAGAGGTCGCATGTGAAAACGAGCAAAGGGGATCGCGTCCGATGCAGCAGTCATAAGACCTAGAATTTCCATGCATAAGGCTACCGAAGGGAATGATTGTGACTGAAGGTTTCGACAAGCTGAAATCAATTTTAGACGTCTCTTGTCTGTTAAAGACAGAGTCATGGACACTGAATCTATCTGGAAACCCAGAAAGGTTACCCTTGTCTGAGGAATCAATGAACTTTTTGGTGAATTGATCCTCCAACCATGATCTTGAAGAAACAACACAAGTCGATTCGTATGAGATTCTGCTAAATGTAAAGACTGAGCAAGTACCAAGATATCGTCCAAATAAGGAAATACCACAATACCCTGTTCTCTGATTACAGACAGAAGGGCACCGAGAACCTTTGTAAAAATTCTTGGAGCTGTAGCTAGGCCAAACGGCAGAGCCACAAACTGGTAATGCTTGTCCAGAAAAGAGAATCTCAGGAACTGATAATGATCTGGATGAATCGGAATATGCAGATATGCATCCTGTAAATCTATTGTGGACATATAATGCCCTTGCTGAACAAAAGGCAAGATAGTCCTTACAGTTACCATTTTGAACGTTGGTATCCTTACATAACGATTCAATATTTTTAGATCCAGAACTGGTCTGAAGGAATTCTCCTTCTTTGGTACAATGAAGAGATTTGAATAAAACCCCATCCCCTGTTCCAGAACTGGAACTGGCATAATTACTCCAGCCAACTCTAGATCTGAAACACAATTCAGAAATTCCTGAGCTTTCACTGGATTTACTGGGACACGGGAAAGAAAAAATCTCTTTGCAGGAGGTCTCATCTTGAAACCAATTCTGTACCCTTCTGAAACAATGTTCTGAATCCAAAGATTGTGAACAGAATTGATCCAAATTTCTTTGAAAAAACGTAACCTGCCCCCTACCAGCTGAGCTGAAATGAGGGCCGCACCTTCATGTGGACTTAGAAGCTGGCTTTGCCTTTCTAGAAGGCTTGGATTTATTCCAGACTGGAGATGGTTTCCAAACTGAAACTGCTCCTGAGGCTGAAGGATCAGGCTTTTGTTCTTTGTTGAAACGAAAGGAACGAAAACGATTATTAGCCCTGTTTTTACCCTTAGATTTTCTATCCTGTGGTAAAAAAGTTCCTTTCCCACCGGTAACAGTTGAGATAATAGAATCCAACTGAGAACCAAATAATTTGTTACCCTGGAAAGAAATGGAAAGTAGAGTTGATTTAGAAGCCATATCAGCATTCCAAGTTTTAAGCCATAAAGCTCTTCTAGCTAAAATAGCTAGAGACATAAACCTGACATCAACTCTGATAATATCAAAAATGGCATCACAGATAAAATTATTAGCATGTTGAAGAAGAATAATAATATTATGAGAATCATGATCTGTTACTTGTTGCGCTAAAGTTTCCAACCAAAAAGTTGAAGCTGCAGCAACATCAGCCAATGATATAGCAGGTCTAAGAAGATTACCTGAACACAGATAAGCTTTTCTTAGAAAGGATTCAATTTTCCTATCTAAAGGATCCTTAAACGAAGTACCATCTGACGTAGGAATAGTAGTACGTTTAGCAAGGGTAGAAATAGCCCCATCAACTCTAGGGATTTTGTCCCAAAATTCTAATCTGTCAGACGGCACAGGATATAATTGCTTAAAACGTTTAGAAGGAGTAAATTAATTACCCAATTTATCCCATTCTCTGGAAATTACTTCAGAAATAGCATTAGGAACAGGAAAAACTTCTGGAATAACCACAGGAGATTTAAAGACCTTATCTAAACGTTTAGAATTAGTATCAAGAGGACCAGAATCCTCTATTTCTAAAGCAATAAGTACTTCTTTAAGTAAAGAACGAATAAATTCCATTTTAAATAAATATGAAGATTTATCAGCATCAATCTCTGAGACAGAATCCTCTGAACCAGAAGAGTCATCAGAATCAGAATGATGATGTTCATTTAAAAATTCATCTGTGGAGAGAGAAGTTTTAAAAGATTTTTTATGTTTACTAGAAGGAGAAATAACAGACATAGCCTTCTTGATGGATTCAGAAACAAAATCTCTTATGTTATCAGGAACATTCTGCACCTTAGATGTTGAAGGAACTGCAACAGGCAATGGTACATTACTAAAGGAAATATTATCTGCATTTACAAGTTTGTCATGACAATTAATACAAACAACAGCCGGAGGAATAGCTACCAAAAGTTTACAGCAGATACACTTAGCTTTGGTAGTTCCAGCACTAGACAGCGATTTTCCTGAAGTATCTTCTGACTCGGATGCAACGTGAGACATCTTGCAATATGTAAGAGAAAAAACAACATATAAAGCAAAATTGATCAAATTCCTTAAATGACAGTTTCAGGAATGGGAAAAAATGCCAATAAACAAGCTTCTATTAACCAGAAGCAAAGAAAAAATGAGACTGAAATAATGTGGAGACAAAAGCGACGCCCATATTTTTTAGCGCCAAATAAGACGCCCACATTATTTGGCGCCTAAATGCTTTTTGGCGCCAAAAATGACGCCACATCCGGAACGCCGACATTTTTGGCGCAAAAGGACGTCAAAAATGACGCAACTTCCGGCGACACGTATGACGCCGGAAACAGAAAAGATTTTTTGCGCCAAAAAAGTCCACGCCAAAAATGACGCAATAAAATGAAGCATTTTCAGCCCCCGCGAGCCTAACAGCCCACAGGGAAAAAAGAGTCAAATTTTTTAAGGTAAGAAAAAATGATTGATTCAAATGCATTATCCCAAATATGAAACTGACTGTCTGAAAATAAGGAATGTTGAGCATCCTGAGTCAAGGCAAATAAATGTTTGAATACATATATTTAGAACTTTATGAACAAAGTGCCCAACCATAGCTTAGAGTGTCACAGAAAATAAGATTTACTTACCCCAGGACACTCATCTACATGTTTGTAGAAAGCCAAACCAGTACTGAAATGAAAATCAGCAGAGGTAATGGTATATAAATAAGAGTATATCGTCGATCTGAAAAGGGAGGTAAGAGATGAATCTCTACGACCGATAACAGAGAACCTATGAAATAGACCCCGTAGAAGGAGATCACTGCATTCAAAATAGGCAATACTCTCCTCACATCCCTCTGACATTCACTGCACGCTGAGAGGAAAACCGGGCTCCAACTTGCTGCGGAGCGCATATCAACGTAGAATCTAGCACAAACTTACTTCACCACCTCCATAGGAGGCAAAGTTTGTAAAACTGAATTGTGGGTGTGGTGTGGGGTGTATTTATAGGCATTTTGAGGTTTGGGAAACTTTGCCCCTCCTGGTAGGAATGTATATCCCATACGTCACTAGCTCATGGACTCTTGCTAATTACATGAAAGAAAATATAACTACATTAAAATAAGAATTATTAACTAATAATACCTATTTAAATCTAAATACAAAGTAACTTACCTATATTAACCCCTAAACCTAATACCCCCTAACCCTAACCCCCCTAACTTTAACAAAGTATAACTAAATTAAAGTAACAATTATTAACTAATAATACCTATTTAAATCTAAATACAAAGTAACTTTCCTATATTAATCCCTAAACCTAACACCCCCTAAACCCTAAACCTAACACCCCCTAACTTTAACATAATTAAAATATAACTAAATTAAAATTACAATTAACTAATAATACCTATTTAAATCTAAATACCAAGGGCGCGATCCGATATGCAGCGTAGTTTGCGGCGCAAGCGAGGGAACCCCCGCCACCCGCAGTTTCAGCTTGCAACTCGAGCTATCCTATATACGGCGCCGTCAGATGCTAAAGTGCCGTAAGTCTGACAAACCAGCGATGTCCAGAAATCTGCATAAGTACAAATTTCTGGAACTTACGGCACTTTAGAAACTGCTGGCGCCTACAAAACCTGACTAAAGTATAAAATCACCCGCACTGTCTAACCCTCTATCCGCTATCCCCCCTCACTATCCTAACAATAAAATATGTATTAACCCCTAAACCGCCGCTCCCGGACCCCGCCGCCACCTAATAAAGTTATTAACCCCTAAACCGCCGCTCCCGGACCCCGCCGCCAGCTATATTAAATCTATAACCCCCTAATGTGAGCCCCTACCCCGCCACCATCTACCTTACCTACCCCCTAAAGTGAGCCCCTACCCCGCCGCCATCTATTTTAAAATTATTAACCCCTAATTTAATCCCCCTACCCCGCCGCCACCTATATTAAATTAATTAACCCCTAATCTAATCCCCCTACCCCGCCGCCAACTATATTAAATTAATTAACCCCTAATCTAATCCCCCAACCCCGCCGCCACCTATATTATATTATTTAACCCCTAAAATACTAAACTATCCCTACCACTAAACCTAAGTCTAACCCTACAAATAGCCCTGAAAAGGGCTTTTTGCGTGACATTACCCCAAAGTAAACTGCTCTATTGCCAGCCCTTAAAAGGGCTTTTTGCGGGGCATGCCCCAAAGAATTCAGCTCTTTTACCAGCCCTTAAAAGGGCTTTTGGTGGGGCTTTGTCACAAAGTAAACAGCTCTTTTGCATCTAATCTAAATCCCCCTACACCGCCACCACCTATAATAAATGTATTAACCCCTAATCTAATGCCCCTACACCGCTGCCACCTATATTAAACACATTAACCCCTAATCTAATTCCCCTACACCGCCGCCAGCTATATTAACTATATTAACCCTAATTATATTAGGGTTAATATAGTTAATATAGTTATTATATTATATATATTAACTATATTAACCCTAATTATATTAGGGTTAATATAGTTAATATAGTTATTATATTATATACAGGGAGTGCAGAATTATTAGGCAAGTTGTATTTTTGAGGATTAATTTTATTATTGAACAACAACCATGTTCTCAATGAACCCAAAAAACTCATTAATATCAAAGCTGAATAGTTTTGGAAATAGTTTTTAGTTTGTTTTTAGTTATAGCTATTTTAGGGGGATATCTGTGTGTGCAGGTGACTATTACTGTGCATAATTATTAGGCAACTTAACAAAAAACAAATATATACCCATTTCAATTATTTATTTTTACCAGTGAAACCAATATAACATCTCAACATTCACAAATATACATTTCTGACATTCAAAAACAAAACAAAAACAAATCAGTGACCAATATAGCCACCTTTCTTTGCAAGGACACTCAAAAGCCTGCCATCCATGGATTCTGTCAGTCTTTTGATCTGTTCACCATCAACATTGCGTGCAGCAGCAACCACAGCCTCCCAGACACTGTTCAGAGAGGTGTACTGTTTTCCCTCCTTGTAAATCTCACATTTGATGATGGACCACAGGTTCTCAATTGGGTTCAGATCAGGTGAACAAGGAGGCCATGTCATTAGATTTTCTTCTTTTATAACTTTTCTTGCCAGCCACGCTGTGGAGTACTTGGGCGCGTGTGATGGAGCATTGTCCTGCATGAAAATCATGTTTTTCTTGAAGGATGCAGACTTCTTCCTGTACCACTGCTTGAAGAAGGTGTCTTCCAGAAACTGGCAGTAGGACTGGGAGTTGAGCTTGACTCCATCCTCAACCCGAAAAGGCCCCACAAGCTCATCTTTGATGATACCAGCCCAAACCAGTACTCCACCTCCACCTTGCTGGCGACTGAGTCGGACTGGAGCTCTCTGCCCTTTACCAATCCAGCCACGGGCCCATCCATCTGGCCCATCAAGACTCACTCTCATTTCATCAGTCCATAAAACCTTAGAAAAATCAGTCTTGAGATATTTCTTGGCCCAGTCTTGACGTTTCAGCTTGTGTGTCTTGTTCAGTGGTGGTCGTCTTTCAGCCTTTCTTACCTTGGCCATGTCTCTGAGTATTGCACACCTTGTGCTTTTGGGCACTCCAGTGATGTTGCAGCTCTGAAATATGGCCAAACTGGTGGCAAGTGGCATCTTGGCAGCTGCACGCTTGACTTTTCTCAGTTCATGGGCAGTTATTTTGCACCTTGGTTTTTCCACACGCTTCTTGCGACCCTGTTGACTATTTTTAATGAAACGCTTGATTGTTCGATGATCACGTTTCAGAAGCTTTGCAATTTTAAGAGTGCTGCATCCCTCTGCAAGATATCTCACTATTTTTGACATTTCTGAGCCTGTCAAGTCCTTCTTTTGACCCATTTTGCCAAAGGATAGGAAGTTGCCTAATAATTATGCACACCTGATATAGGGTGTTGATGTCATTAGACCACACCCCTTCTCATTACAGAGATGCACATCACCTAATATGCTTAATTGGTAGTAGGCTTTCGAGCCTATACAGCTTAGAGTAAGACAACATGCATAAAGAGGATGATGTGGTCAAAATACTCATTTGCCTAATAATTCTGCACTCCCTGTATATATTAAGTATAATAACCCTATCTAACTCTAACATCCCTAACTAAACTCTTATTAAAATAAATCTAATATTAATATTATTAATTAAAATATTCCTATTTAAATCTAAATACTTACCTATAAAATAAACCCTAAGATAGCTACAATATAAATTAATAATTACATTGTAGCTATTTTAGGGTTTATATTTATTTTACAGGTAACGGTATTTATTTTAACTAGGTACAATAGCTATTAAATAGTTAATAACTATTTAATAGCTACCTAGTTAAAATAATTACCAATTTACCTGTAAAATAAATCCTAACCTAAGTTACAAATACACCTACACTATCAATAAATTAAATAAACTACAAATATCTAACTAAAATACAATTAAATAAACTAAACTACAAAAAAAACAAACACTAAATTACAAAAAAAAAAAAAGATTACAAGATTTTTAAGCTAATTACACCTATTCTAAGCCCCCTAATAAAATAATAAAGCCCCCCAAAATAAAAAAAATTCCCTGCCCTATTCTAAATTTAAAAAGTTAGCTCTTTTACCTTACCAGCCCTTAAAAGGGCCTTTTGCGGGGCATGCCCCAAAGAAAACTGCTCTTTTGCCTGAAAAAAAAACACAATACCACCCCCAACATTACAACCCACCACCCACATACCCCTAATCTAACCCAAACCCCCTTAAATAAACCTAACACTACCCCCCTGAAGATCTCCCTACCTTGTATTCACCCCGCCGAGCACAACTCTTCATCCGATCCGGGCGATGTCTTCAAGCAAGCTGCAGTGAAGTCTTCTTCCATCCGGCGATGTCTTCAAGCAAGCGGCAGAGAGTCTTCTTCCATCCGGTGATGTCTTCAAGCAAAGCGGCATCTTCAATCTTCTTTCTTCGCTCCTCCGCCGCGGAGCATCCATCCGGCACGACGACTTCCCGACGAATGAGGTTCCTTTAAATGACATCATCTAAGATGGCGTCCGTCGAATTCCGATTGGCTGATAGGATTCTATCAGCCAATCGGAATTAAGGTAGAAAAATCTGATTGGTTGATTGAATCAGCCAATCAGATTCAAGTTCAATCCGATTGGCTGAACCATCCTATCAGCCAATCGGAATTCGACGGACGCCATCTTGGATGACGTCATTTAAAGGAACCTCATTCGTCGGGAAGTCGTCGTGCCGGATGGATGCTCCCCCGGGGAGGAGCGAAGAAAGAAGATGCCGCTTTGCTTGAAGACATCACCGGATGGAAGAAGACTCTCTGCCGCTTGCTTGAAGACATCACCGGATAGAAGAAGACTTCACTGCAGCTTGCTTGAAGACATCGCCCGGATCGGATGAAGAGTTCTGCCCGGCGGGGTGAATACAAGGTAGGGAGATCTTCAGGGGGGTAGTGTTAGGTTTATTTAAGGGGGGTTTGGGTTAGATTAGGGGTATGTGGGTGGTGGGTTGTAATGTTGGGGGGTGGTATTGTGGGGTTTTTTTTCAGGCAAAAGAGCAGTTTTCTTTGGGACATGCCCCGCAAAAGGCCCTTTTAAGGGCTGGTAAGATAAAAGAGCTAACTTTTTAAATTTAGAATAGGGCAGGGAATTTTTTTATTTTGGGGGGGCTTTATTATTTTATTAGGGGGCTTAGAATAGGTGTAATTAGCTTAAAAATCTTGTAATTTTTTTTATTTTTTGTAATTTAGTGTTTGTTTTTTTGTAATTTAGTTTAGTTTATTTAATTGTATTTTAGTTAGATATTTGTAGTTTATTTAATTTATTGATAGTGTAGGTGTATTTGTAACTTAGGTTAGGATTTATTTTACAGGTAAATTAGTAATTATTTTAACTAGGTAGCTATTAAATAGTTATTAACTATTTAATAGCTATTGTACCTAGTTAAAATAAATACCAAGTTACCTGTAAAATAAATATAAACCCTAAAATAGCTACAATGTAATTATTAATTTATATTGTAGCTATCTTAGGGTTTATTTTATAGGTAAGTATTTAGATTTAAATAGGAATATTTTAATTAATAATATTAATATTAGATTTATTTTAATAAGAGTTTAGTTAGGGATGTTAGAGTTAGATAGGGTTATTATACTTAATATATATATAATATAATAACTATATTAACCCTAATATAATTAGGGTTAATATAGTTAATATATATAATATAATAACTATATTAACTATATTAACCCTAATATAATTAGGGTTAATATAGTTAATATAGCTGGGGCGGTGTAGGGGGATTAGATTAGGGGTTAATGTGTTTAATATAGGTGGCGGCGGTGTAGGGGGATTAGATTAGGGGTTAATACATTTATTATAGGTGGCAGTGGTGTAGGGGGATTTAGATTAGATGCAAAAGAGCTGTTTACTTTGTGACAAAGCCCCACCAAAAGCCCTTTTAAGGGCTGGTAAAAGAGCTGAATTCTTTGGGGCATGCCCCGCAAAAAGCCCTTTTAAGGGCTGGCAATAGAGCAGTTTACTTTGGGGTAATGTCACGCAAAAAGCCCTTTTCAGGGCTATTTGTAGGGTTAGACTTAGGTTTAGTGGTAGGGATAGTTTAGTATTTTAAGGGTTAAATAATTTAATATAGGTGGCGGCGGGGTAGGGGGATTAGATTAGGGGTTAATTAATTTAATATAGCTGGCGGCGGTGTAGGGGGCTTAAATTAGGGGTTAATTAATTTAATATAGCTGGCGGCGGTGTAGGGGGATTAAATTAGGGGTTAATAATTTTAAAATAGATGGCGGCGGTGTAAGGGGCTCACTTTAGGGGGTAGTTTAATGTAGTTAGCGGCGGGGTAGGAGCCCACATTAGGGGGTTATACTTTTATTGTAGGTGGCGGCGGGATCCGGGAGCGGCGGTTTAGGGGTTAATAACTTTATTAGGGATTGCGGCAGGGGATCGCGGTTGACAGGTAGATAGACATTGCGCATGCGTTAGGTGTTAGGTTTTATTTAGCAGATCACGGGTGACAGCTAGATAGACATTGCGCATGCGTTAGGTGTTAGGTTTATTTTGTAGCTAGTTTAGGGAGTTACAGGGCTCCAATAGACAGCGTAAGGCTTACTACGGCTGCATTTTGTGGCGAGGTGAAAATGGAGTAAGATTTCTCCATTTTCGCCACGTAAGTCCTTACGCTGTATAGTGGATACCAAACTGCGCTGGTTTGGTATACCTGCCTATGGCCCAAAAACTACGGGCGACGGCAGAAATATACGGGCGTAACTTCTAGGTTACGCCGTATATAGGATACCAAACCAGCGCAAAATTCAGCATCGCCGGCATTTGCGGGCGATGCTGCTTATCGGATCGGGCCCCAAGTAACTTATCTATATTAACCCCTAAACCTAACAACCCCTAACACTCTCTAACTTTAACATGATAAAAATATAACTAAATTAGTTACAATTATTAACTAATAATACCTATTTAAATCAAAATACAAAGTAACTTACCTGTGAAATAAAACCTAAGCTAGCTACAATGTAACTAATAGTTATATTGTAGCTAGCTTAGGTTTTATTTTTATTTCGCAGGTAAGTTTGAATTTATTTTAACTAGGTAGACTAGTTAGTAAATAGTTATTAACTATTTACTACCTACCTAGTTAAAATAAATACAAACTTACCTATGAAATAAAAAAAAAACCTAAGTTGCCTTACACTAAAACATATCCAAAACAATAAAAATTAATCCTATTCTAATACCCTTTAAAAAAAAAACAACCAAAAAATCTATAATAAACTACCAAGGGCCCTTTTGGGGGCCCGTAAAAGGGCCCCCAAAAGGGCCTTTAACAGCTCTTTTGCTACAAAACAAACACCCCCTAACAGTATACAAACCCCCACCCCCCAAAACAAAAATAAAGTAAAACCTAATCTACCCATTGCCCTGAAAAGGGAATTTGTATGGGCATTGCCCTTAAAAGGGCATTTAGCTCTTTTGCTGCCCAAGCCCTAATCTAAAAATAAATATGCCCTAAAGATATAACCTCTTTTTCTGAAAAAAAAAAAGACACACTAACCCACAAAATAAAAAACCTAAGCTACCCATTGCCCTAAAAAGGACATTTGGATGGGCATTGTTCTGAATAGGGCATTTAGCTCTTTTACTGCCCAAACCCTAATCTAAAAAAAAATCCACCCCAAAAAACTTTAAAAAATCCTAACACTAACCCCTCTTTAGGTACTCACAGTTTTTGAAGTCCTGCCATCCCTGTGGAGGCAGAGCGGCGATACGAGGAGGTGGAGATCCAGGCGGATGGCTATCATTCCGAAGTGGAGGTCCTCTTTATGCGATCGTCCATCGCACACTGAGAATTCAAATGCAAGGTACCCCTTTTATACTGGGGGTACCATTGCATTCCTATTGGCTGAAAAAACATAATTTATGCTTACCTGATAAATTTATTTCTCTTGTGATGTATTGAGTCCACGGATTCATCCTTACTTGTGGGATATTCTCCTACCCTACAGGAAGTGGCAAAGAGAGCACACACAGCAGAGCTGCCTATATAGCTCCCCCCTTAACTCCACCCCCCAGTCATTCGACCGAAGGCTAGGAAGAAAAAGGAGAAACCATAGGGTGCAGTGGTGACTGAAAGTTTAAAAATAAAAATATATATGCCTGTCTTAAAAAACAGGGCGGGCCGGGGACTCGATACATCACAAGAGAAATAAATTTATCAGGTAAGCATAAATTATGTTTTCTCTTGTAAGATGTATCAAGTCCACGGATTCATCCTTACTTTTTGGATCCCAATACCAAAGCTTTAGGACACGGATGATGGTAGGGACAAGACAGGGACCTTAAACGGAAGGCACCACTGCTTGTAGAACCTTTCTCCCAAAAATAGCCTCCGAAGAAGCAAAAGTATAGAATTTGGAAAATTTGGAAAAAGTATGAAGTGAAGACCAAGTCGCCGCCTTACAAATCTGTTCAACAGAAGCCTCATTTTTAAAAGCCCATGTGGAAGCCACAGCTCTAGTAGAATGAGCAGTAATCATTTCAGGAGGCTGCTGTCCAGCAGTCTCATAGGCTAAACGGATGATGCTTTTCAGCCAAAAGGAAAGAGAGGTAGCCGTAGCCCTTTGACCGCTCCGCTTATCAGAATAAACAACAAACAAAGAAGATGTTTGATGGAAATCTTTAGTTGCTTGTAAGTAGAATTTTAAAGCACGAACCACATCAAGATTGTGTAACAGACGTTCCTTCTTTAATGAAGGATTAGGACACAAAGAAGGAACCACAATCTCTTGATGGATATTCTTATTAGAAACAACCTTAGGAAGAAACCCAGGCTTGGTACATAAAACCACCTTATCTGCATAGAAAACAAGATAAGGGGAATCACATTGTAAAGCAGATAGCTCAGAAACTCTTCGAGATGAAGAGATAGCTACTAAAATCAAAACTTTCCAAGATAAAAGCTTAATATCTATGGAATGCATAGGTTCAAACGGAACCCCTTGAAGAACATTGAGAACTAAGTTTAGGCTCCATGGCGGAGCAACAGGTTTAAATACAGGCTTGATTCTGACCAAAGCCTGACTAAATGCTTGAACATCTGGGACAACTGCCAGACGTTTGTGAAGTAGAATAGACAAAGAAGATATCTGACCTTTAAGAGAACTAGCAGATAATCCGTTCTCCAAACCTTCTTGGAGAAAAGACAGTATTCTAGGAATCCTAATCTTACTCCAAGAGTAACCCTTGGATTCACACCAATAAAGATATTTGCGCCAAATCTTATGATAAATCTTCCTGGTGACAGGCTTTCTAGCCTGAATCAGGGTATCAATGACCGATTCAGAGAAACCACGCTTTGATAAAATCATGTGTGCAATCTCCAAGCAGTCAGACGCAGAGAAATTAGATTTGGATGCGTGAACGGGCCTTGAATTAGAAGGTCCCGCCTCATTGGCAGAGTCCATGGGGGAACCGAGGACATGTCCACTAGGTCTGCATACCAAGTCCTGCGTGGCCATGCAGGAGCTATCAGAATTACCGAAGCTCTCTCCTGCTTGATTCTGGCAACCAGACGTGGAAGGAGAGGAAACGGTGGAAATACATAAGCCAGATTGAAGGACCAAGGCACTGCTAGAGCATCTATCAGTACCGCCTTGGGATCCCGGAACCTGGACCCGTAACGAGGAAGTTTGGCATTCTGACGAGACGCCATCAGATCCAATTATGGAGTGCCCCATAGCTGAATCAGCTGGGCGAATACCTCCGGATGGAGTTCCCACTCCCCCGGATGAAGAGACTAACGACTTAGAAAATCCGCCTCCCAGTTCTCTACTCCTGGGATGTGGATTGCTGAGAGATGGCAAGAGTGATCCTCTGCCCACCAAATTATTTTGGTTACCTCCATCATCGCTAGAGAACTGCTTGTTCCTCCCTGATGATTGAAATAAGCCACAGTGTTGTCCGACTGAAACCTGATGAATTTGGCCGCAGCAAGCTGAGGCCACGCCTGAAGCACATTGAAAATCGCTCTCAGTTCTAAAATGTTTATCGGGAGGAGAGCTTCCTCCCGAGACCATAAGCGCTGTGCTTTCAGGGAGTTCCAGACTGCACCCCAGCCTAACAGGCTGGCATCTGTCGTTACAATGAGCCACTCTGGCCTGCGGAAGCACATTCCCTGAGACAGGTGGTCCTGAGACAACCACCAGAGAAGAGAATCTCTGGTCTCCTGGTCCAGATGAGGATGTCTGCATAATCCCCATTCCACTGTTTGAGCATGCATAGTTGCAGTGGTCTGAGGTGTAGACGGGCAAAAGGAACTATGTCCATTGCCGCTACCATGAGTCCGATTACCTCCATACACTGAGCCACTGATGGCCGAGGAATGGAATGAAGAGCTCGGCAAGTGGATAAGAGTTTTAACTTTCTGACCTCCGTCAGAAATATTTTCATTTCTACAGAGTCTATCAGAGTCCCTAGGAAGGAAACTCTTATAAGAGGGAAGAGAGAACTCTTTTTTATGTTCACCTTCCACCCGTGAGATGTCAGAAAAGCCAACACGATGTCTGTGTGAGACTTGGCTAGCTGGAAAGTCAACGTCTGAATTAAGATGTCGTCTAGATAAGGCGCCACTGCTATGCCCCGTGGTCGTAGAACTGCCAGAAGGGACCCTAGCCAGAAGGGAAGGGCCACAAACTGGTAATGCCTGCCCAGAAAGGTGAATCTGAGGAATTGATTATGATCTCTGTGAATAGGGATGTGTAGATACGCATCCTTTAAGTCCATGGTAGTCATATATTGACCCTCCTGGATCAGAGGTAGAATAGTCCGAATAGTCTCCATTTTGAATGATGGAACTTTGAGGAACTTGTTTAGAATTTTGAGATCCAAGATTGGTCTGAAAGTTCCCTCTTTCTTGGGAACCACAAACAGGTTTGAATAAAACCCTAGCCCCTGTTCCTCCTTTGGAACTGGGCGAATCACCCCATGGTAAGTAGGTCTTCTACACAGCGTAAGAACGCCTCTCTCTTTGTCTGGTTTACAGACAATCGAGAAATATGAAATCCCCCCCTTGGAATGGAGCCCTTGAATTCCAGAAGATATCCCTGGGACACAATTTCTAAAGCCCAGTGATCTTGAACATCTCTCGCCCAATGCCTGAGCGAAGAGAGAAAGTCTGCCCCCTACTAGATCCGGTCCCGGATTGGGGGGCTACCCGTTCATGCTGTCTTAGAGGCAGCTGCAGGCTTCTTGGCCTGTTTACCCTTGTTCCAAGCCTGGTTAGGTCTCCAGACTGACTTGGATTAGGCAAAATTCCCCTCTTGCTTTGTAGCAGAGGAAGCTGAAGTGGGACCACTCTTAAAGTTCCGAAAGGAACGAAAATTATTTTGTTTGGCCCTCATCTTATTTGATCTATCCTGAGGGAGGGCATGACCTTTCCCTCCAGTGATGTCTGAAATAATCTCCTTCAGTTCAGGCCCGAATAGGGTCTTACCTTTGAAAGGAATGTTCAAAAGTTTAGATTTAGATGACACATCAGCAGACCAGGACTTAAGCCATAACGCCCTGCATGCTAAAATGGCAAAACCTGAATTCTTTGCAGCTAATTTAGCCAGCTGAAAAGCGGCATCTGTAATAAAAGAATTAGCCAACTTAAGTGCCTTAATTCGGGTCCATAATTTCCTCTAATGGAGTCTCCATTTGGAGAGCCTCAAACCAGAAAGCAGCTGCAGTCGTTACAGGAACAATGCACGCAATAGGTTGGAGAGAAAAACCTCGATGAACAAAAATTTTCTTCAGGAGACCCTCTAATTTTTTATCCATAAGATCTTTGAAAGCACAACTGTCCTCGATAGGTATAGTTGTACGCTTAGACAGAGTAGAAATAGCTCCCTCCACCTTAGGAACTGTCTGCCATGAGTCCCTTATAGTATCAGATATGGGAAACATTTTCTTAAAAACAGGAGGGGGAGTGAACGGAATACCTGGTCTATCCCACTCCTTAGCAATAATATTCCCAATCCTCTTAGGGACTGGAAAAACATCAGTGTAAACAGGAACCTCTAAGTATCTATCCATTTTACACAATTTCTCTGGGACCACTATAGGGTCACAATCATCTAGAGTTGCTAATACCTCCCTAAGCAATAAGCGGAGGTGTTCAAGCTTAAATTTAAAGGCTGTCATATCAGAATCTGTCTGAGGAAGCGTCTTTAATGAATCAGAAATTTCTCCCTCAGATAACAAATCCCTCGCCCCTTCAGAGCATTGTGAGGGTATATCAGAAACGGCTACTAAAGCGTGAGATGGCTCAGCATTTTTCCTTAACCCAGAGCTGTCCCGCTTTCCTTGTAAACCAGGCAGTTTGGACAAAACCTCAGTGAGGGTTGTATTCATAACTGTGGCCATGTCTTGTAAAGTAAATGAATGTGACGCACTAGAGGTACTTGGCGTCACTTGTGCGGGCGTTACTGGTTGTGACACTTGGGGAGAGCTAGATGGCAAACCCTCATTAACTTCTGACTGAGAATCATCTATTGCTCTATTTTTAAGTGCTAATATATGTTCTTTATAATTTATAGACAAATCAGTACATTTGGGACACATTCTAAGAGGGGGTTCCACAATGTTATGCAAACATATTGAACAAGGATTTTCCTTGGTATCAGACATGTTAAACAGGCTAGTAATGTAACAAGCAAGCTTGGAAAACACTGTAATCAAAGTAAATAACACTTAGAAATAAAACGGTACTGTGCCTTTAAGAGAAAAAAAACTGCACAAGTTCTGCAAAACAGTGTTAAAAAGCAGTAAACTTAACGAAATTTTTACAGTATTATCTTACAGCCTTAGTAACTTTGCACAACTATGCAAATAAACAATTAACCCCTTAATGGCAAAACCGGATTGAAAAAACATCAAAACCAGTAAAAAAGACCTTCAGCACCTTGCCACAGCTCTGCTGTGGCGCCTACCTGCCCTTCAGAACGATTTGTGGGGGGAAAAAACCTCCTTTACAGCCCTCAAACACAGCAGGAGCAGATGGATGACTCTTAAGGAAAAGAAACTGCACAACTGAGGCTCGAAAATAGGCCCCTCCCACCTCACTCAATGTTTTGAGGCCTATTAGAAAAAACACCTGAGTGTCTCTAATCAATCATGTGGGTTAAAAAACCCTAACAAAGGCCACAAAGACCCCTTCAGTCCCTACAAAAAACGTTATAAATGCATCATTTACTTGAACAAACAAAAAACGTTTTTTTTTGTTTTTTTTAACAGTGTCACCAGTAACAAATGAGTCCTTCAAGCAAGCTGAAATTCTTATCCAAGTGTCTGAATACAGCTTACCCTTTCCCCATGGGGATATTGCCAGCCCTTTCTAGAATAAACACAGTCTGTCTAGAAAAACATAAGCTGAACATACCTCATATGCAGCTTTAGCATGCAAACCGTTCCCCCAACTGAAGTTTTCCTGTACTCTTCAGCCCCTTGTGAGAACAGCAGTGGATCTTAGTTACAAAGTGCTAAGATCATAATCCTCCTTGCAGAAATCTTCATCTCTTTTTCTGCCAAAGAGTAAATAGTACACACCGGCACCATTTAAAATAACAAACTTTTGCTTGAGAAATAAAAAACTAACATTTTTGTCACCACACTCGCTCTGCACTTCCTAGTTACTTAGAGTAGACAAAGAGAATGACTAGGGGGTGGAGTTAAGGGGGGAGCTATATAGGCAGCTCTGCTGTGGGTGCTCTCTTTGCCACTTCCTGTAGGAGAGGAGAATATCCCAGTAAGGATGAATTCGTGGACTCGATACATCTTACAAGAGAAATTTGAATGCAAGGGACATCATCTTGAATCGCATACCTTGCATTGAAGATTCAGTATACAGCGGCGACCGTATGAAGAGGATGCTCCGCACCGGATGTCTTCAGGATGGACCCACTCCGAGCCGCACAGCCGGGATCAAGATAGAAGAGGCCGCCTGGATGAAGATAGAAGAGGCCACCTGGATGAAGACTTCTCGCCGCCTGGATAATCGTTCAAGCGGGACTTCAAAAACTGTAAGTGGATCGTCGGGGGTTAGTGATAGGTTTTTTTAAGGGTTTTTTGGGTGGGTTTTTTTCTAGATGAGGGGTTGGGCAGTAAAAGAGCTAAATACCCTTTTCAGGGCAATGCCCATCCAAATGTCCTTTTCAGGGAAATGGGTAGATTAGGTTTCATAGATAGTTTTTTTTTTATTTTGTGGGTTTGAGGGGGTGGGGGTTTGTAATGTTAGTGGGACTTTTAATTTTTTGTTTAGAAAAAGAGTTGATATCTTTAGGGCAATGCCCTACAAAAGGCCCTTTTCGGGGCAATGGGTAGATTAGGTTTTAATTTATTTTTATTTTGTGGGTTTGGGGGCGTGGGGGTTTGTATACTGTTAGGGGGTGTTTGTTTGTTTTGTAGCAAAAGAGCTGTTAACTTTAGGGCAATGCCCTTTTAAGGGGCCCCAAAAGGCCCTTTGTAGTTTATTATAGATTAGGGTTTTTTTTTTTTTAAAGGGTATTACAATAGGACTAATTTTTTTTGTTTTGGATAATTTCGTTTGTTATTTTTTAATTTTAGTGTTTTTTATTTGTTGTAATGGAAGGTTTTTTTATTTTTTAATGGTATGTTTTAGTTTAAGGCAGCTTAGGTTTTATTTTTATTTCACAGGTAAGTTTGTATTTATTTTAACTAGGTAGTTAGTAAATAGTTAATAACTATTTACTAACTAGTCTACCTAGTTAAAATAAAACCTAAGCTAGCTACAATATAACTATTAGTTATATTGTAGCTATCTTAGGTTTTATTTCACAGGTAAGTTACTTTGTATTTAGATTTAAATAGGTATTATTAGTTAATAATTGTTACTTTAATTTAGTTATATTTTAATTACGTTAAAATTAGGGGTGTTAGGTTTAGGGGTTAATATAGGTAAGTTACTTTGTATTTAGATTTAAATAGGTATTATTAGTTAATTTTAACTTTAATTTAGTTTATATTTTAATTATGTTAAAGTTAGGGGGGGTTAGGTTTAGGGTGTGTTAAGTTTAGGGGTTAATATAGTTTAATTTAGGTCGTTGAGATGTGGGGGCCGGCATGTTAGGGGTTAATAGGTTTAGTTAGTATTGGCGATGTTTGTAAAGAGCGGTTTAGGGGTTAATAGCTTTAGTTAGTGTTGGCGATGTGGGGGGGTGCAGTTTAGGGGTTACTAGGTTTAGTTTGTGCTGGCGTTGTGGGGGGTGCGGTTTAGGGGTTAATAGGTTTAGTTCTTGTTGGCGATGGGGGGGGGCGGTTTAGGGGTTAATAGTTTTAGTTTAGGTCGGAAATGTGGGGGGGTTAGGGGTTATTAGGTTTAGTTCGTGTTGGCGATGTTTCGGAACGGCGGTTTACGGGTTAATAGGTTTAGTTAGTGTTGGCGATGTAGGGGTACGGTTTAAGGGTTAATAGGTTTAAGTAGTGTTAGTGATGTGGGGGGATGGCAATTTAGGGGTTAATAGCTTAATTTAGGAGGGGGGGCGGCGGCTTAACATAATTTCGGCAATCGCCAGACATTAGCTAGAAATAACGATTCGGTCCATAATAAAGATGCGGTCCGACATTAATAATAATAATTCGGTAACGGTTTCAAATGTATCCGAATATCAAAATTCAGAACGACACAAATAAATTTCGAAACCGAATTACCGACACATACCGAATTATTACGAATGTCTCTAACTGAATTTTTTTATGGCCCGAATCAAAACGAACCAAATTTTTCAATAGTGCACAAGTCTAGTGCAGACCCTTGAGCCTCCCTTATGCCAGATAAATGAGCAAATAAGACATCAGATCAGATGCATGGACCCTGCACTTCTTTTATGTTAGATATTTATTATTTATTATAAAGTGGTATCACTGAGCAGCATTGGCCAATCAGAAGCTGTAAAGTTCATCCCATTGATTTAAAGCAGACTGTGAGCCAGCATTGCCACTGAAGCTGACATGACATTTATATGAAACACTTCAACAGGGAAGCGCACTAGTGTATACCCTGATCTATGATTAGAGGGGCATTAAACACAGAAAATATGCTAGACCCATTAGTGTATTCAATGTAGACATTCACCTGAGAATAATATACAGATAGACTTTTTTCTGCATTTGGAGATTCTGCCGTTATTATGATTATTGTGAAGCATTTGATAAGATCCTGATGCTGTAATCTGTATAATGAAATATTTTCTGTGGGTGTCTGTGTGAGTTTTTCTGCGTATATGTTGTTTTCATGTTTGACCACAATTAACGAAGTGCGATAGTTAGTCCTGTGGCCAAAAATTACACGGGTCAAAGGGGTTAAGGGGGCCTGATCAATGGTGTAGTGGTACGGACTATGGCATAATTAGAACTGTAATATAGGGATTAAAGGGACAGTCTGCAGCAGAATTTTATTGTTTGAAAAGAGATAATCCCTTTATTACCAATTCCCTAGGTTTGCATAACCAACACAGTTATATAAATACACTTTTTACCTCTGTGATTATCTTTTATCTAATCTTCTGCAAACTGCCCCCTTATTTCAGTTCATTTGACAGACATGCATTTTAGCCAATCGGTGCTGGCTCATAGGAACTCCACGTGTGAGCACAGTGCTATCTATATGACACACATGAACTAACAGCCTCGAGTGGTGAAAAACTGTCAGAATGCCCTTAGAGAAGAGGCGACCTTCAAGGGCTTAGAAATTAGCATATCAACCTCCTAGGTTTAGCTTTCAACTAAGAATACCAAGAGAACAAAGCAAAATTGGTGATAAAAGTAAAATGAAAAATTGTTTAAAATGACATGCCCTATCTGAATTATGAAAGTTTATTTTGGACTAGACTGTCCCTTTAACCATATACTAAGTTATACAATAAAACTCATAAATAAACTAAACAGTTACTGCCTCATAACTTAAAAGCTAAATTTAAAGGGACAGTAAACGCAAAATTTCCCTATCATGATTCAAGTTGAGAATACAATTTTAAACAACATTCCAATTTACTTCTATTCTCTAATTTGCTTCATTCTTTAGATATGTTTTGTTAAAGAAATAGCAATGCACATGTGTGAGCCAATCACACGAGGCATCTATGTGCAGCAACCAATCAGCATTTACTGAGCCTATCTAGATATGCTTTTAGCAAAGTATATCAAGACAATGAAGCAAATTAGATAATAAAAGTAAATTAGAAAGTTGTTTGTAGACACAGGCCGCTCTGGTAACTTGACACTAAAATGAATTATTAATGGGACTTCCGTTGGAGGAGGAGCTCTCTTTGCACGCTGTTCATGGTCCAGCGGCTCCAGAGGGTTGAATCAAGACCTACAACCCTTCTCCTAAACGAATAGGCCTTCGGCCGGACCCACTCCGGCTATCTGGGCTACCTTGCCGCTGCATAATTTTTGCTGCAGCTTTTCGGCGGAAGTTTCAAACTAGCGGAGGCGCTGCTACCTGTGCACAAAGGAAAAGACCTGGGACCTGCCTTGGTGACCAAGAAAGACCAGCCAAGTACTACAAACGTGGATTGCCCGCCTAAACTTCCACTCACCTTTGGGTGTCGACCGGGAATCCTGCTGAGGGGCGAAGAAATAAGGCTCCTGCGCCCTCCTGGTAGGGCGAAGCAGGTTGAGGATGTCGGCTTCCTCCGTAGTATCCGGATGTTGGATCTTCGTTAGTGGCGGAGGGATCTGAGAGTGTCACCGCTCTGCTGCCGTTCCGGTGGAGAGACGCACCTGGTTGGCGTCTGTGTCCCGTGACTTGCTGCATTGAGGCCTGGCCCTGCTCATACAGTAGCGAGTAAGAAAGAGAGGTTTCAGCAACGGGCATATTGTCTCCAGACCCTTCACTGGAAAATCGGTAAATTAAAAGGGAACATTAGTGTGTTTGGTCATCTAGGGCGGCGATCCCCTTGAAGCACTGGTACGTGAAACTTTTATATAGTGGGACATATCTCTTTTTTTGGGGGAATACATTATGGTATCTGTGCCCTGAAGTGGCTAAAAGTAAAGAAGAAATGTTACATAAAATCACTGATGCGGTATGAGATAAGGAAAAAAAAAAAGGGGGACATATTGAAAATTCCTGATCTGGGATACTTAAAAAGTTAAAGAAAGAAGAAAATAAAGAGAGAGGGGAATAAGGAAGAAAGGGGGAGTAATTCATATTAACCTTGTTCACCTTTACACTGAACTTTATTCTGATCCCTGTCTAAAAAAAACAAAAACTTTTTGAAGAATACTGGGACTGTGTAATGGGTTTTGAATAATCCTCTCTAAAGAACTCCTGAAGAATATTGGGACTATGCAATGGTTTCTGACTAACAACAGTTTGGTTTTGCAGCTAAGAAACTGTAACTGTTAAATATTTATGAGTGTCCTTCTTCTTGTTGCTATCCGGGATGTTTTTGAACTTATTTTACACTGTCTAAATAATTTATAGGTTATAAGAAGATTGATTGTGTCCTTAGGACCAATAGTAATATATATTGTGAGAGGCTATTTTTTATAAGGGTTGCCTCTTGTTTAAAAACATATAGTGTTGGTTTTCTTG
This sequence comes from Bombina bombina, assembly GCF_027579735.1. Classification (NCBI taxonomy): domain Eukaryota; kingdom Metazoa; phylum Chordata; class Amphibia; order Anura; family Bombinatoridae; genus Bombina; species Bombina bombina. Next base: position 1,201,739,053 of record NC_069499.1, on the reverse strand, counting down.
GTTGACTTTTTTTTTTTTTGTAGTTTTTGCACGTTACTCACAGCCCAGGAAAGTGTAGGGGCAAAAGGGTAATTAGAAAGGGGGAAGAACTAAATAAGAAGAAAGAAGATACATAAAAAAAGGAATATATATATACCCCCTCCCTTTACCTGGGTTATATATATATATAATACACACTTTCCACTATATCTTTTTATTGGTAGTAAGATACACTAGTAAGTCAAGTACAGACTTTTTTTCTCTGAATAAACTTTCAAATCACAAATAGGTCCGCACAAGTAGTTATTACCGGAAGACCATAATATATCTGTAATCTGTTTGGTCAGACTATCTGGTTATTGGTTATTCCACTTCTAATATAAGTGTTTTATCACAGTTGGATTATATTTCACATTGTTTTTTTTCTTTTTCTTTTTTAGTGTTGTTTTTTTTCTTTTTTCTTTATATATTGGCACTTTATTCTTTCATCTGTCTATGGAAAAATACCTCACTCAGACTAACCAACACTCTTCAAAAATGCCAACTAAACCTAGAGAGAGAAAAAAAGGGGCAGATGTGAGTCTTGATTCTATTGAAACTCCTCTCAACACTAATGATAATCAGTCTTTAATACTACAGTTTAGTAATCTATTCTCACCCCAGTTTGAGATTATTAAAAAGGAACTCAGTAGTATTTCATTAGAACTTAATACACTTAATACAGAAGTAAAACAATTCGCTATCAGAATGTCAGAAGCTGAGGATAGGATATTCGATCTGGAAGATACAATTAATAAACAAGAAAGTATCTTAAGTAAACAACAAGCTAAAATAAAAAATATTGAGGCAAGGTTAGAAGAACAAGAAGATCGTTCTAGACGAAATAACATCAGGATAGTAGGTATCCCTGAAACCCCAGAATATGACAATTTGATTGAATTTACCTCTTTAACTTTACCTCAAGCTTTAGGATTCCCTCTGCAGGCCTTACCCCTATCTATCGAAAGGGCACACAGAATAGGTCCTAGGAAACTTTCTGGAAATAGCCATAATAGAGACAGGGTCTGCATATTTAAACTTTTGAGGTTCCAAGATAAAGTTGAATTGTTGAGATTATATAGAAAAGTTGAAACATTTTCCATCAAGGATAAAAAAATCCTTCTATTTCAAGATTTCTCTAATGAGACAGTACAAAAAAGGAAAGCTATGTCCCCAATATGTACTGCAATGATAAATAAAGGAATAAAAGCATGTCTCATCTATCCCGCTAAGATTGTAGTAGAGCACAATGGCAATAAAATCCTCTTTTCTGAGGCCTCTAAAGCACAAGAATATATAGACTCTATAGAAGGTTAGAGGACCCTTATTGTAGTAGTCTGTGATATATTTGGCAGATTGAGTTTCTATTTTTAAATAATGAAACAGGATTACTTCAAATTGTCTAATTTTAAGGATTTACTTTTCCCGGTGTGTTCCCCCCCCCCCTTTTTTTTTTTTTTTTTTTCTCCTTCTCTCTCTCCCTTGCCTCTCTCCCCCTTACATGTTAATGTTGAAATGGTGATGAAGATGGTTGTATATATTGTGACTTGAGTTTAATGATATATTTCACGCTAGGTAAAGTCTGATCTTTCACAGAGTTATAAGAATATATGTATTAGCGTCTTTTGTTGAATTTGATTTTGAAGAGTTTTCTGTTTTCTTTTTTTTTGCTCTTCTCTAAATGGTTGATACAATAGGGAACTTAAGGATCCTTTCGTGGAATGTGGGGGGTATTAGTAATTCTGTAAAACGGAAACTTATTATTAAAAAACTGGGATCTCAAAACCCCAATATTGTATTTTTACAAGAAACCCATTTAAAAAACCTAGAACTATCAAAGTTACATTGTAAGTGGGTAGGAGAGGTATTGGCGACTCCATGTAAAAATAGGAAGGCAGGGGTCGCTATTCTATTAAATAAGTATCTATCATACCAAATTTTATTTTGTGAGTTAGACCCAGAGGCAAGATTTATGATAGTACAAATAAAAATCAATGGAGTTAGATTTATTTTATGTAATATATATGCACCAAATATATTCTCCAAAGTATTTTGGGAAATGTTAAAGAATAAATTATTCCCATTCGTAACGGAAAGAATGATAATAGGGGGTGATTTTAATCTCTCGCTTTGCCCGGTGATTGACAGATTTTCAAAAAAAAATCTGGCCTCATATAATAAACAAGCTAAATTTATGGAAAATTTTTGTTATCAATTAAAATTAACTGATATCTGGCGACTTCATAACCCTGACCAACGTATATATACATGTGAATCTAAAACATTTAGGACATTCTCCAGAATCGACTTTATCTTAGTATCAGAATCTCTATCACTACAAAAAATGGAAGCAGAAATTGGTGAGATAGTTATTTCGGATCATGCAGTCGTCTCTTTGTCGTTCCTTTTTCCTTTTAACCCAGTAAGAGGTAATTTAAATTTTATCTTCCCTCGGTATATGTATAAGAATATGAAATTTAACCTATGGCTAAAACAAAAATGGAAAGACTATTGTACGTATAATATCTCATATTTTAACAAAATTGAAATCTTCTGGGAAGCCTCTAAAACATTTTTAAGGGGCGAAATTAAGGCATATATGTGTAAAAAGAAAGATAGAATGAGAGAAGTCCAATTGGCCAACTTTGTTAGAAATAGTTATAAAAAATATATTAATGACCCTACGCTTGTCCACTGGGAATGTTACTCTAGAGCAAGAGCAGAAAGGAATATATTTTTTAATCAGAAAGCCTTAGAAGAGGAGACTAAACTTAATATACGTTACAAGGGCTATTATGGATGTTCTGCAAAACACCTAGCAAATTTAATTAAAAGCAGGAAGAAAAAGAACTATATCCTATCAATTAAAGACCAAGATAATAGATATACTGATGTAGCTGATATTAATAATATTTTTTTTCTTATACTATAAAAATCTATATGCTCAGTCCAGTAACAATAAACAAAATCAAGAGAAATTTTGGTCTCAAATAAAAATTCCTCAAGTAGCAGATGATGCTCTTGAAAGTCTGAATTCCCCTATTTCGTCGAAGGAGATAGGGGATGCAATTGATAGAACTAAAGTAAATAAAGCTGCTGGGCCCGATGCATTCCCTGCAGAATTCTATAAGATCCTAGCTGATGAGATTAAGCCTACTTTGGAAAAACTTTTTAATACCTATTTTATGGGCGGCAGCCCACTTTCAGACTATTTTGCATCCGCTAATATCTCTCTCATACCAAAAAAAGATAAAGACCCTGAAGATATGGCCTCTTATAGACCGATCTCGGTACTAAATATAGATAAGATTTTAACTTCTATCTTAGCTACTAGACTAATGAAATGTCTTGATAAAATTATACATCAAGATCAAACGGGATTCTTGGTTGCTAGAAACTCATCGAAAAATATTCGAAAAATTATCACCCTTATAGACTATATTTGGAATTTAAACAAAGATGTTAGCAAACAATATAGACATGATATTGCGCTTTTAACATTGGATGCTGTTAAAGCATTCGACTCTATAGAATGGGACTATTTATTTCAGACATTGGAGAGATTTGGTTTTAAAAACCAATTCCTCCAATTTGTGCGTAACATATCATTCTCCTATCTCTTGATTAATGATACTCTTACTTCTGGTATAAGACTGCAAAAAGGCACCAGACAGGGATGTCCCCTCTCGCCCCTACTCTTTAATTTGGCGCTTGAACCTCTAGCGATCTGGTTGAGGCAAGTGATGGAAGGGGTTAACTTTGGTAAAATCTCTCTGAAAACCCTATTATATGCCGATGATTTGTTAATTTTTCTGTATAATACAGCCAACTCTATTCCTATAATTTTGGACGCTTTAAGTTTTTTTGGCTCTTTCTCCGGTTATAAGGTGAATTTTCAGAAAAGTGAAGTGATGTGGATTTCCAAACATAATATCAGGAGAACTAATATTCCGTTTAAAGAAGTGGAGATACTAAGATATCTAGGGATTTTCTTGCATAGAAACCCAGATAAATGGTATGATCTTAATCTTAAGTCTTTGTTACAGAAAATTGAATCTGATTTAAAGTTGTGGGCTGCTCTACCTCTATCATTATCAGCCAAGGTTAATCTTATTAAGACAATCATTTTTCCCTGTTTGCTTTTCCCGTTACAGAATCTACCTTTATTTTTTACCAAAACGGATTTACGGAAATTAAATACAAAATTCTCTCAGTTTATCTGGCAAGATAAGAAAAAGCCACGAATTGCTTTGGAAAAACTGACGTATTCTCGTGAAACAGCTGGCTTAGCTTTACCTAACATTAAGTTCTATAACAGTGCTGCCCTAGGGAAAATTGCAATAGATTGGCTGGCAGAAACAAATTGGTTCTCATCTAAAGAAATTGAAAGTTTTATGACATACCCATTTTCTCTCAAAGCATTACTACATATATCTATAAAAGAATTACCTAATAATATTAAGAGCTTAATCTCTATTAAAAATATAATTGTTGCTTGGCAAACTCTTTGTTCAATAACTGGTATAGAGTACTCCTTTTCTGAATATCTACCGATATTGGGTAATCCTGAATTTTCGCCGGGGATTAATCAAAAAACATTTAGAAGTTGGTCCAATAAGGGGCTTAAAGCAGTCCACCAATTGTTTACAGCCGATGGACAAATAGAAGAATTTGATCATTTGAGAAGTCAATTTAATCTACCAAGTAATAATTTTTTTTCCTATTTTCAAATCCTTCATTTTATAAAATCTAAGAAATGGAACGGCATTGAGGCAGCTGTATGGTCTGAGTTAAGAGCTTTTATTACTATTTCTAGAATTAAATCCCCTTCCATTTCACTATTATACAGTATTATGCTGTCTAAACAAAGCGACTCCTGGTTGGAAAATCTTAGCTCAAAATGGAGGGTAGCAATCCCGAGAATTGACCAAGATAAAATAAGAACTAGTTTTAAGTTAATTAATAAACTTCAAATACCAATAAGTTGGAAAGAGAGTCATATGAAGATAATCCATAATGCTTATTACACACCGCAGAGATTGGCCAAAATATACCCCAAGCAAAGCTACCCTTGTCCACGATGTTGCCATATAAATGCTGATAGCTTACATATGTTTGTATATTGTCCTAGAGTATATCAGTTTTGGAAAAAGGTAGCGTTTTGGTTTAATACTCTGTTTGGAACTAATATTTGTTTTGATTCTGACACTATTTTATTTTTTGATCAGTCTACCGGGGTGTCTTCTCCATATAGAAAAAGTGTAAATGTAATCATTCTCCTTGTTAGATATCTTATACTAAAGAACTGGAAAGCCAAAAAAATGCCGGGCTTCTCAGTATTCGTGAAAGAAATTCAAATGCATATAATTTTTGAATCTTTCCACTTGAGAGAAGCTAGGGAAAGAGAAATTAAGAAGTTCTTAGTAAGATGGTTACCGATTATTAAGTCTTATCCAGAAGGAACTCAGAAAGGGATTTTATATCCATTTCTTAGTTCAGACAGTTTCTCGGATCTGGTCCTGCTGGGTGATTTCCCGGTGGAATGGATTAGGAGCTATAGAGATTCACAACACTAAAGCACGGAACTGACTCAATTAGGAGGTGGAGGAGAGAGGTGGGGGAAGATGTGTTTTTTTTTTTCTTTCTTTTGTGGTTTTTTTTTTTTTTTCCTCGTCCTTACCCGTTTCTGCAGAAAAAATAATAATAAATATGCCAGAAGTGTAAAAGCAGATTTTGCAAAATTTATGTTCGATGTATTAAATCTAAAGAAAGTGAACAAGAGTTATTACTATGGTAAATGATACGGTCTATGTAGACCTTCTCTGAGGATTCTGTGTTTTTGAAAGATTTCTACTGAAAAGGTGGCCCTGTGAGGTCTGGTTTTTTTTTCTCTTTGTTCTGTTGTTTTATATTTGTTACACTGATGGCATGTATAAATAAATAAGAAAAAAAAAAGAAAAAAAAAAAAAGAAAGTTGTTTAAAATCACATGCTCTTTTTAAATCATGAAAGAAAAAAATTGGGTTTCATGTCCCTTTAAGTTGACCAGTAATATATGCTTAATACAGCAAATGGTCACTTAATAGATATTGCCACATGAATCACATTAGTCCAGGTTCAGTATTTTACATTGAACAAATAAAATAAAAGCAGGCTAAGAATAAGCTCAATACAGTAATATGAAGGTTCATTAATATACAAGTTAGACTTACAATCAATCTATAAACCTACATATTTTAAATCTGAGAATTTACCCTCCAAAAAGTCCAGTTGTGGGGGGAAAAAGTCTGTTACCTTAGGACATAAGACAATGCCAAAGCATAAATGAAACTGTTAATAAGGGTGTAAAAGTATAGTAGGACACCTATAGCTGTCAAGGTGTGCCAAACCCACTAGAAATGAAAACATTTATGAGGAGGATACTAAATGACCCAATAAAAACATAATTTATGTAAGAACTTACCTGATAAATTCATTTCTTTCATATTAGCAAGAGTCCATGAGCTAGTGACGTATGGGATATACATTCCTACCAGGAGGGGCAAAGTTTCCCAAACCTCAAAATGCCTATAAATACTCACCACACCCACAATTCAGTTTAACGAATAGCCAAGAAGTGGGGTGATAAGAAAAAAGTGCGAAAGCATATAAAATAAGGAATTGGAATAATTGTGCTTTATACAAAAAAATCATAACCACCACAAAAAAGGGCGGGCCTCATGGACTCTTGCTAATATTAAAGAAATGAATTTATCAGGTAAGTTCTTACATAAATTATGTTTTCTTTCATGTAATTAGCAAGAGTCCATGAGCTAGTGACGTATGGGATAATGATTACCCAAGATGTGGATCTTTCCACACAAGAGTCACTAGAGAGGGAGGGATAAAATAAAGACAGCCAATTCCTGCTGAAAATAATCCACACCCAAAATAAGTTTAATGAAAAACATAAACAGAAGATTCAAACTGAAACCGCTGCCTGAAGTACTTTTCTACCAAAAACTGCTTCAGAGGAAGAAAATACATCAAAATGGTAGAATTTAGTAAAAGTATGCAAAGAGGACCAAGTTGCTGCTTTGCAAATCTGATCAATCGAAGCTTCATTCCTAAACGCCCAGGAAGTAGAAACTGACCTAGTAGAATGAGCTGTAATCCTTTACCCGACTCAACATAGGCATGATGAATTAAAGATTTCAACCAAGATGCCAAAGAAATGGCAGAAGCTTTCTGGCCTTTTCTAGAACCGGAAAAGATAACAAATAGACTAGAAGTCTTTCGGAAAGACTTAGTAGCTTCAACATAATATTTCAAAGCTCTAACAACAGAAGTTCGCAACACCGCCTTATCCTGATGAAAAATCAGAAAAGGAGACTCACAAGAAAGAGAAGATAATTCAGAGACTCTTCTGGCAGAAGAGATCGCCAAAAGGAACAAAACTTTCCAAGAAAGTAATTTAATGTCCAATGAATGCATAGGTTCAAACGGAGGAGCTTGAAGAGCCCCCAGAACCAAATTCAAACTCCAAGGAGGAGAAATTGACTTAATGACAGGTTTTATACGAACCAAAGCTTGTACAAAACAATGAATATCAGGAAGATTAGCAATCTTTCTGTGAAAAAGAACAGAAAGAGCAGAGATTTGTCCTTTCAAAGAACTTGCGGATAAACCTTTATCTAAACCATCCTGAAGAAACTGTAAAATTCTCGGAATTCTAAAAGAATGCCAAGAAAAATGATGAGAAAGACACCAAGAAATATAAGTCTTCCAGACTCTATAATATATCCTCTCTAGATACAGATTTACGAGCCTGTAACATAGTATTAATCACAGAGTCAGAGAAACCTCTTTGACCAAGAATCAAGCGTTCAATCTCCATACCTTTAAATTTAAGGATTTGAGATCCTGATGGAAAAAAGGACCTTGCGACAGAAGGTCTGGTCTTAGCGGAAGAGTCCACGGATGGCAAGAGGCCATCCGGACAAGATCCGCATACCAAAACCTGTGAGGCCATGCCGGAGCTACCAACAGAACAAACGAGCATTCCTTCAGAATCTTGGAGATTACTCTTGGAAGAAGAACTAGAGGCGGAAAGATATAGGCAGGATGATACTTCCAAGGAAGTGATAATGCATCCACTGCTTCCGCCTGAGGATCCCGGGATCTGGACAGATACCTGGGAAGTTTCTTGTTTAGATGAGACGCCATCAGATCTATTTCTGGAAGCTCCCACATTTGAACAATCTGAAGAAATACCTCTGGGTGAAGAGACCATTCGCCCGGATGCAACGTTTGGCGACTGAGATAATCCGCTTCCCAATTGTCTATACCTGGGATATGAACCGCAGAGATTAGACAGGAGCTGGATTCCGCCCAAACCAAAATTCGAGATACTTCTTTCATAGCCAGAGGACTGTGAGTCCCTCCTTGATGATTGATGTATGCCACAGTTGTGACATTGTCTGTCTGAAAACAAATGAACGATTCTCTCTTCAGAAGAGGCCAAAACTGAAGAGCTCTGAAAATTGCACGGAGTTCCAAAATATTGATCGGTAATCTCACCTCCTGAGATTCCCAAACTCCTTGTGCCGTCAGAGATCCCCACACAGCTCCCCAACCTGTGAGACTTGCATCTGTTGAAATTACAGTCCAGGTCGGAAGCACAAAAGAAGCCCCCTGAATTAAACGATGGTGATCTGTCCACCACGTTAGAGAGTGTCGTACAATCGGTTTTAAAGATATTAATTGAGATATCTTTGTGTAATCCTTGCACCATTGATTCAGCATACAGAGCTGAAGAGGTCGCATGTGAAAACGAGCAAAGGGGATCGCGTCCGATGCAGCAGTCATAAGACCTAGAATTTCCATGCATAAGGCTACCGAAGGGAATGATTGTGACTGAAGGTTTCGACAAGCTGAGATCAATTTTAGACGTCTCTTGTCTGTCAAAGACAGAGTCATGGACACTGAATCTATCTGGAAACCCAGAAAGGTTACCCTTGTCTGAGGAGTCAATGAACTTTTTGGTGAATTGATCCTCCAACCATGATCTTGAAGAAACAGCACAAGTCGATTCGTATGAGATTCTGCTAAATGTAAAGACTGAGCAAGTACCAAGATATCGTCCAAATAAGGAAATACCACAATACCCTGTTCTCTGATTACAGACAGAAGGGCACCAAGAACCTTTGTAAAAATTCTTGGAGCTGTAGCTAGGCCAAACGGCAGAGCCACAAACTGGTAATGCTTGTCCAGAAAAGAGAATCTCAGGAACTGATAATGATCTGGATGAATCGGAATATGCAGATATGCATCCTGTAAATCTATTGTGGACATATAATGCCCTTGCTGAACAAAAGGCAAGATAGTCCTTACAGTTACCATTTTGAACGTTGGTATCCTTACATAACGATTCAATATTTTTAGATCCAGAACTGGTCTGAAGGAATTCTCCTTCTTTGGTACAATGAAGAGATTTGAATAAAACCCCATCCCCTGTTCCAGAACTGGAACTGGCATAATTACTCCAGCCAACTCTAGATCTGAAACACAATTCAGAAATGCTTGAGCTTTCACTGGATTTACTGGGACACGGGAAAGAAAAAATCTCTTTGCAGGAGGTCTCATCTTGAAACCAATTCTGTACCCTTCTGAAACAATGTTCTGAATCCAAAGATTGTGAACAGAATTGATCCAAATTTCTTTGAAAAAACGTAACCTGCCCCCTACCAGCTGAGCTGGAATGAGGGCTGCACCTTCATGTGGACTTAGAAGCTGGCTTTGCTTTTCTAGAAGGCTTGGATTTATTCCAGACTGGAGATGGTTTCCAAACTGAAACTGCTCCTGAGGATGAAGGATCAGGCTTTTGTTCTTTGTTGAAACGAAAGGAACGAAAACGATTATTAGCCCTGTTCTTACCCTTAGATTTTCTATCCTGTGGTAAAAAAGTTCCTTTCCCACCAGTAACAGTTGAGATAATAGAATCCAACTGAGAACCAAATAATTTGTTACCCTGGAAAGAAATGGAAAGTAGAGTTGATTTAGAAGCCATATCAGCATTCCAAGTTTTAAGCCATAAAGCTCTTCTAGCTAAAATAGCTAGAGACATAAACCTGACATCAACTCTGATAATATAAAAAATGGCATCACAGATAAAATTATTAGCATGTTGAAGAAGAATAATAATATTATGAGAATCATGATCTGTTACTTGTTGCGCTAAAGTTTCCAACCAAAAAGTTGAAGCTGCAGCAACATCAGCCAATGATATAGCAGGTCTAAGAAGATTACCTGAACACAGATAAGCTTTTCTTAGAAAGGATTCAATTTTCCTATCTAAAGGATCCTTAAACGAAGTACCATCTGACGTAGGAATAGTAGTACGTTTAGCAAGGGTAGAAATAGCCCCATCAACTCTAGGGATTTTGTCCCAAAATTCTAATCTGTCAGACGGCACAGGATATAATTGCTTAAAACGTTTAGGAGTAAATGAATTACCCAATTTATCCCATTCTCTGGAAATTACTTCAGAAATAGCATTAGGAACAGGAAAAACTTCTGGAATAACCACAGGAGATTTAAAGACCTTATCTAAACGTTTAGAATTAGTATCAAGAGGACCAGAATCCTCAATTTCTAAAGAAATTAGTACTTCTTTAAGTAAAGAACGAATAAATTCCATTTTAAATAAATATGAAGATTTATCAGCATCAATCTCTGAGACAGAATCCTCTGAACCAGAAGAGTCATCAGAATCAGAATGATGATGTTCATTTAAAAATTCATCTGTATAAAGAGAAGTTTTAAAAGATTTTTTATGTTTACTAGAAGGAGGAATAACAGACATAGCCTTCTTGATGGATTCAGAAACAAAATCTCTTATGTTATCAGGAACATTCTGAACCTTAGATGTTGATGGAACTGCAACAGGTAAAGGTACATTACTAAAGGAAATATTATCTGCATTAACAAGTTTGTCATGACAATTAATACAAACAACAGCTGGAGGAATAGCTACCAAAAGTTTACAGCAGATACACTTAGCTTTGGTAGTTCCAGCACTAGGCAGCGATTTTCCTGAAGTATCTTCTGACTCGGATGCAACGTGAGACATCTTGCAATATGTAAGAGAAAAAACAACATATAAAGCAAAATAGATCAAATTCCTTAAATGACAGTTTCAGGAATGGGAAAAAAATGCCAATGAACAAGCTTCTAGCAACCAGAAGCAAAGAAAAAATGAACTTAAATAATGTGGAGACAAAAGCGATGCCCATATTTTTTGGCGCCAAATAAGACGCCCACATTATTTGGCGCCTAAATGCTTTTTGGCGCCAAATATGACGCCACATCCGGAACGCCGACATTTTTGGTGCAAAAGAACGTCAAAAATGACGCAACTTCCGGCGACACGTATGACGCCGGAAACAGAAAAGATTTTTTGCGCCAAAAAAGTCCGCGCCAAGAATGACGCAATAAAATTAAGCATTTTCAGCCCCCGCGAGCCTAACAGCCCATAGGGAAAAAGTCACATTTTTTAAGGTAAGAAAAAATAATTGATTCAAGTGCATTATCCCAAATATGAAACTGACTGTCTGAAAATAAGGAATGTTGAACATCCTGAGACAAGGCAAATAAATGTTTGAATACATATATTTAGAACTTTATAAACAAAGTGCCCAACCATAGCTTAGAGTCACAGAAAATAAGACTTACTTACCCCAGGACACTCATCTACATGATTGTAGAAAGCCAAACCAGTACTGAAACGAAAATCAGCAGAGGTAATGGTATATATATATATATAAGAGTATATCGTCGATCTGAAAAGGGAGGTAAGAGATGAATCTCTACGACCGATAACAGAGAACCTATGAAATAGACCCCGTAGAAGGAGATCACTGCATTCAAAATAGGCAATACTCTCCTCACATCTCTCTGACATTCACTGCACGCTGAGAGGAAAACCGGGCTCCAACTTGCTGCGGAGCGCATATCAACGTAGAATCTAGCACAAACTTACTTCACCACCTCCATAGGAGGCAAAGTTTGTAAAACTGAATTGTGGGTGTGGTGAGGGGTGTATTTATAGGCATTTTGAGGTTTGGGAAACTTTGCCCCTCCTGGTCGGAATGTATATCCCATACGTCACTAGCTCATGGACTCTTGCTAATTACATGAAAGAAATAAAGATCCCCGCATTTCTCTATGAATAGATTACCCATACTAGAACCACAACCAAAAAAACAGGACAGGATCCATTGCATGCTGTCACCGCAGCAAAAAAAAGGAGGAGCTGGAATGTGCGGCAAGAGGCAAAGTGGCAGGAAAAACTTAAAATGCTGACAAACTCTCATCCCTCAGAATAACCTCCTGTGTCCTCTTCTCCATGTGTAGTGAGTGCATCCCAGCCTTTCCTTAGTGCTCCTGCTGCAGTCTAGCCAGAAGAGAGGCACTAAGGAAGATAACCCCTACAAAAAGCAAACAATTACAGTGTCAATCCCTCAAAATATTGCAGAACATATTATACTGTCCAAAAGTTAATAAGCCCCTTGGAATTAACATGCAACCAAGGTAAAGCCCTGTGCCAAAAAGGGCTGTATCTCCTTTGTGCACAAACCTACAATACTGTATACCTTTTCAGCCATTCAGTAATGTGTTAAATATGCGCTGTTATCTTGCTGTACAGGCTGCTGAATAAAAACACAATACAGTTATACCTCGCTTTACAGAGCTTTATTAATACAGCACTAATATGGAGCTGAAGTTCAACCTCCAAGGATTTTAAAACAGTACTGTATAGGGTTGCACCGATACCAAGTATTTGCATGAGTATTTGTACTCCTGAAAATGCACCGATACTTAAACCGATACCTCCAATTCCTACCCATACGCCATCTTGTGGCATTTTTGACACTGCATGTTCCCATTTCATTTTAAGCTGGAGTTGAGACTTAAAGGGACAGTAAACACCAGAATTCTTACCCATTCCCCAGTTTTGCATAACCAACACAGTTATAATAATATACTTTTTACCTCTGTGATTACCTTGTATCTATGCCTCTGCAAACTGCCCCCTTATTTCGGTTCTTTTGACAGACTTCAGTGCTGACTCCTAGGAGCTTTACGTGCCTGAGCTCAATGTTATCTATATGAAACACATGAACGCCCTCTAGTGGTGAAAAACTGTCAAAATGCTTTCAGATTTGGTTTAGTTTTAAACTAAGAATACCAAGAGAACAAAGCAAAATTGGTAATAAAAGTAAATTGGAAAGTTGTTTAAAATTAAATGCCCTATTTAAACCATGAAAGTTTTTTTTTACTTGACTGTCCCTTTAACTAAAAATTGTTCACTTCTGTTCTGCCCATACAAATTGCTGTTATTTGTATTATTTGTATGTCAGAGCAGTGCTCCAAAAGCTGCTTCTTTACAGCTGGAAGACTACCTGGGAGAGATCCCTGTACCTCATTCAGACAAACCCATGAATTGGCAGATAATAAACTGAGATTTAATGGCCCAAAAATATCTTTCTGACCCATGCAGTAGTGTGAAAAGTGAAAGACTGTTCAGTTTAGCGTCAAACGTCCTTACTGATAGCAGAAACAGACTTATAGTTGAACATGCAGATGCTTCTGTTCCTCAATAATAATTGCTAGATTGCCTGTTATACTGCTAGTTCTCATCTTCCACAATTATGCTCAAAACATACTGTACTCTGAGGAAGATCATTAATCTGTATTGTGCTTGGTAAACTCATGACTTAAAAAAAAGTATCAGTAATTGGTATTGTTGAGAATTTGAAAAAAGTATCGGTACTTGTACCCGGTCTTAAAAAAAAATGGTGCATCCCTAGTACTGTACTCATTGTGTGATTGCGAGAAAGGTGACTGGCACCATTTTGTTACGCTCAGTTCGGTCTGTTAACAGCATTGCAGTGCACTCTGTGTCTCATTGTTGTAGTCTGGCAAATTTTGGTACAGTAATTGTCACTATTTTACAGATACTGTACAGTTTTTATTGAATACTGAGCTGTACAGTGCCAGTGTTAAGCTAAACAGCGCAATTGCACACCTAATATATGTTAGTTCAAACATGTTTTTAAACATACTAGCAAGTGAATAGAAATTTAAAACTGCCTTATTTCACTTTAATGCGCTTGTTACTTCACAGCAGGGCTCCGGTCCTTAACCCGCTGTATGAGCGAGGTATACCTATACTCATTTTGTGCACAAACTGACACTGCTGTAAGTCCATTAAAATGAAAGGCATCTGACATGAAGAGCCTGATAAAAGACTGTGCACTAACAAAACATATGAAACCCAGTTCTAACTTAGTGATATAGGCTATACTCGTGTCAAGCTGTCAAACTGGCTATATGGTATCTATTAGTGATGTCGCGAATTGTTCGCCGGCGAACATAGCTTGTTCTCGTTCGCAGCGACGGGCGAACATATGCAATGTTCGATCCGCCCCCTATTCGTCATCATTGAGTAAACTTTGACCCTGTATCTCACAGTCTGCAGACACATTACAGCCAATCAGCAGCAGACTCTCCCTCCCAGACCCTCCCAGCTCCTGGGCAGCAGCCATTTTAGATTCATTCTGATCCTGCATTGTTAGTGAGAGGAGGGACAGTGTAGCTGCTGCTGATTTTTTTTAGGGAAATCGATAGCTAGGCTAGTGTATTCAGTGTCCACTACAGTCCTGAAGGACTCAGCTGATCTCTGCTGTTTGGACAGCACCCCAAAAAGCCCTTTTTAGGGCTAGAACATCAGTCGTTTTTTTTTGCCTGTGTAATTTTGACTGTGAAACATCAGTCTGCTAGTGTAATCTAATAGCAGTTGCCTGCCTGCCTGCCCGTGTGTGTGCCAGGCCCACTTGCCAACTAGTGCCACCACTCATATTTGTTGTAACAGTAGTGTAAATATTTTTTTTAAAAAAAACTTTTTTGACTGTGAAACATCAGTCTGCTAGTGTAATCTAATTGCAGTTGCCTGCCAGCGTGTGTGCCAGGCCCACTTGCCAACTAGTGCCACCACTCATATTTGTTGTAACAGTAGTGTAAATATTTTTTAAAAAAAAACTTTTTTGACTGTGAAACATCAGTCTGCTAGTGTAATCTAATTGCAGTTGCCTGCCAGCGTGTGTGCCAGGCCCACTTGCCAACTAGTGCCACCACTCATATTTGTTGTAACAGTAGTGTAAATATTTTTTAAAAAAAAACTTTGACTGTGAAACATCAGTCTGCTAGTGTAATCTATTAGCAGTTGCCTGCCAGCGTGTGTGCCAGGCCCACTTGCCAACTAGTGCCACCACTCATATTTGTTGTAACAGTAGTGTAAATATTTAAAAAAAAAAAAAAAAACTTTTTTGACTGTGAAACATCAGTCTGCTAGTGTAATCTAATAGCAGTTGCCTGCCTGCCCGCGTGTGTGCCAGGCCCACTTGCCAACTAGTGCCACCACTCATATTTGTTGTAACAGTAGTGTAAATATTTAAAAAAAAAACTTTTTTGACTGTGAAACATCAGTCTGCTAGTGTAATCTAATTGCAGTTGCTTGCCTGCCAGCGTGTGTGCCAGGCCCACTTGCCAACTAGTGCCACCACTCATATTTGTTGTAACAGTAGTGTAAATATTAAAAAAAAAACTTTTTTGACTGTGAAACATCAGTCTGCTAGTGTAATCTAATAGCAGTTGCCTGCCTGCCCGCGTGTGTGCCAGGCCCACTTGCCAACTAGTGCCACCACTCATATTTGTTGTAACAGTAGTGTAAATATTTAAAAAAAAACAAAAAACTTTTTTGACTGTGAAACATCAGTCTGCTAGTGTAATCTAATTGCAGTTGCCTGCCAGCGTGTGTGCCAGGCCCATTTGCCAACTAGTGCCACCACTCATATTTGTTGTAACAGTAGTGTAAATATTTAAAAAAAAAAAAAACTTTTTTGACTGTGAAACATCAGTCTGCTAGTGTAATCTAATTGCAGTTGCCTGCCTGCCTGCCAGCGTGTGTGCCAGGCCCACTTGCAAACTAGTGCCACCACTCATATTTGTTGTAACAGTAGTGTAAATATTTAAAAAAAAACTTTTTTGACTGTGAAACATCAGTCTGCTATTGTAATCTAATTGCAGTTGCCTGCCTGCCTGCCTGCCAGCGTGTGTGCCAGGCCCATTTGCCAACTAGTGCCACCACTCATATTTGTTGTAACAGTAGTGTAAATATTTTTAAAAAAAATTTTTTTGACAGGCAGAGGCAGGCCACCCCGCAGGTTCCGTCGTGGTCGTGATGCTGTGATTCCCTTTGACCCTACAATAATGTCCAGTGTTCAGAGGCCACATACCATGAACGCGAAAAGTTCTGAGGAGGACGTAGTTGACTGGCTAACACAGGACACCCAATCTTCTACAGGTTCTGCTCGGAACCTTGACGCACCATCCACCTCCAGCTTAGCTTCAGGCACCTCTCAAGTGACCACTCGCCCGCCTGCCGCTATCACCAACACTTGCACCACAGCCGCTTCACTTGATCTGTCAGAGGAGTTATTGACACATCAGTTTGAAGAAATGAGTGATGCGCAACCATCATTGACAGAGGATGTAGAGAACAGTGATATGTCTCAGTCAGGCAGCATTACAGACATGGACGTACGGTGTGATGATGATGATGTTGTACCCGCTGCTGCTTCCTCTGTTGATTTGTCAGATACAAGTGAAGCGGTTGATGATGATGCGTCCGTGGATGTCACGTGGGTGCCCGCTAGAAGAGAAGAAGGGGAAAGTTCAGATGGGGAGACAGAGAGGAGGAGACAAGTTGGAAGCAGGGGGAGGTCGTCGCAAGGAGCTAGTGGCACAGTCAGACAGCATGCATCGGCACCCGGGGTCAGCCAGACAGCACGCCAATCAATGCATGCTGTTGCCACCACCAGAATGCCGTCATTGCAGAGCTCAGCAGTGTGGCATTTTTTGTGTGTGTCTGTGATGCCATTTGCAACCTGTGCCAAAAGAAACTGAGTCGTGGGAAGTCCAACACCCACCTAGGTACAACTGCTTTGTGAAGGCACATGATCTCACATCACAAACGCTGATGGGATGAACACATGAGTAGAAGCAGCACACAAACTCAAAGCCGCCATCCTCCTCCTGGTCCAGCATCTTCAGCCACGTCAACCACTGCTGTCCTCCTTGCCCCCTCTCAACCATCCGCCACTCAGTCTCTCTTACGTAGCAGTTCCTGCTCATCTGCCCACAGTCAGGTGTCTGTCTTGGACATGTTTGAGCGTAAGAAGCCAATGTCCCAAAGTCACCCCCTTGCCCGGCGTCTGACAGCTGGCTTGTCTGAACTCTTAGCCCGCCAGCTTTTACCATACAAGCTGGTGGAGTCTGAGGCGTTCAAAAAATTTGTAGCTATTGGGACACCGCAGTGGAAGGTACCCAGCCGAAATTTCTTTTCACAAAAGGCAATCCCCAACCTGTACTCGATTGTGCGAAAGGAAGTAATGGCATGTCTGGCACACAGTGTTGGGGCAAGGGTCCATCTGACCACTGATAGCTGGTCTGCAAAGCATGGTCAGGGCAGGTATATCACCTACACTGCGCATTGGATAAACCTGCTGATGGCTGCCAAGCATGGAATGCGTGGCTCTGCAGAGGAGGAGTTGGTGACACCGCCACAACTTGCAGGCAGACCTGCTGCCACCTCCTCTACTCCTCATACTCCATCCTCTTCCATAACCTCCTCGGCTGAGCCCTCTTCTGCTGCTGCGTCTTGCTCCACATCAACGGCACCCCCCCAGCTCCGCAGGTACAATTCCACATCCCGGATACGGCAGTGCCACGCCGTCTTGGGGTTGACTTGCCTGTAAGCAGAGAGTCACACCGGACCAGCACTCCTGACCGCCCTGAACGCACAGGTGGATCAGTGGCTCAGTGGTTTCTGACAATGGAAGTAAATTGGTGGCGGCATTGAAATTGGGCAAGTTGACACATGTGCCGTGCATGGCACATGTGTGTAATCTGATCGTACAACGCTTTGTGCATAAGTACCCAGGCTTACAGGACGTCCTGAAGCAGGCCAGGAAGGTGTGTGGCCATTTGAGGCGTTCCTACGCGGCCATGGCGCACTTTTCCGATATCCAGCGATGAAACAACATGCCAGTGAGGCGATTGATTTGCGACAGCCCGACACGTTGGAATTCAACACTCCTAATGTTCGACCGCCTGCTCCAACAAGAAAAAGCCATTAACGAGTATTTGTATGACCAGGGTGCTAGGACAGCCTCTGTGGAGCTGGGAATTTTTTTGCCATGTTACTGGGCGCTCATGCGCAATGCCTGTAGGCTCATGCGTCCTTTTGAGGAGGTGACAAACCTAGTCAGTCGCACCGAAGGCACCATCAGCGACATCATACCATTTGTTTTCTTCCTGGAGCGTGCCCTGCGAAGAGTGCTGGATCAAGCCGTAGATGAGCGTGAAGAGGAAGAGTTGTGGTCACCATCACCACCAGAAGCAGCCTTATCAGCATCGCTTGCTGGACCTGCGACAACGCTGGAAGAATAATTGTGAGGAAGAGGAATCAGAGGAGGAATGTGGCTTGGAGGAGGAAGACCAACCACAACAGGCATCCCAGGGTGCTCGTTGTTGTCACCTATCTGGTACCCGTGGTGTTGTACATGGCTGGGGGGAAGAAGATACCTTCAGTGACATCACTGAGGACGAGGAACGGGACATGAGTAGCTCGGCATCCAACCTTGTGCAAATGGGGTCTTTCATGCTGTCGTGCCTGTTGAAGGACCCTCGTATAAAAAAGCTGAAGGAGAACGACCTGTACTGGGTGTCCACGCTACTAGACCCCCGGTATAAGCATAAAGTGCCAGAAATGTTACCGAATTACTACAAGTCGGAAAGGATGCAGCATTTCCAAAATAAATTAAAAAGTATGCTTTACACAGCGTATAAGGGTGATGTCACAGCACAACATGAATCTAACAGGGGAAGAGTTGAAAGTAATCCTCCGACTCCCACGACCACGCCGGCAAGGACAGGATGCTTTACAGACGTGTTGTTGGAGGAAATGCAGAGCTTTTTAACTCCTATGCATCGCCACAGCCCTTCGGGGTCCACCCTCAGAGAACGACTCGACCGACAGGTAGCAGACTATCTCACCGTAACTTCTGGAAATCCAATGTTCAAGTGCCTATAAGTGTGTGAGAAAGCAAACCAACATGGTCCAGTATCATCAGGACAAGGAGAAAATAGCCCCAAATGAAATCACTTACTAGATGGTAAGCACCTGCAGGTGCAAATTCAGCAAACTGGAACCAAATCGTCGCCCAGTAGACTATAATTGGATTATCCTCAGCAAAGATCAGGAACAGTAAAAAATTGTCACAGGAGGTGATAAAAACCACAAGAGCAAGTGTATATAAAAAATTAAAAAGTCTTTATTAACACAGCTGTGGTTGTGTTAATAAAGACTTTTTAATTTTTTATATACACTTGCTCTTCTGGTTTTTATCACCTCCTGTGACAATTTTTTACTGTTCCTGATCTTTGCTGAGGATAATCCAATTATAGTCTACTGGGCGACGATTTGGTTCCAGTTTGCTGAATTTGCACCTGCAGGTGCTTACCATCTAGTAATTGCTTTCATTTGGGGCTATTTTCTCCTTGTCCTGATGATACTGGACCATGTTGGTTTGCTTTCTCACACACTTATAGGCACTTGAACATTGGATTTCCAGAAGATACATGACTGATTCTGTGCCAAGGATCCAGTATGCTGGACCACTGTGAAGTTTCAGCCTGCTCCATTAGCACCAATTGGGTGCTTTTTGTTTGTGAGTATTCACATTTTCTTGTGCTGTTATTTTCTCTTGCATGGGCGATATTAGGCCATGTTGGCGCCTCTGTTTTTCATTCTTTTCTAGATTCCTACTATCAGGATAGCCATCCTTGGACAGAGTGCAGCCTAAACGTCTGGATCATCAACATTTTGGCTATAAGGACTATCATAGTTTCTTTTGATTTTTTGTTGTTGTTTTTATTTCTGATTTTTGTTTTTTTTCAATTTAATTATTTCTGTTAATACCCACACTGATAATATTATTGTATCTTAATATTGTTTTATACACCATTTTTAAGCTTTTATAATATTATTTTCTATTCTCATTGTTAACAAAGTTCTATATCTGCGGTCATCCACCTTTGCTAAGGCTGACAGTCTACCCAATCTAATGACCCATTATAGCAGATATATATTCTCTACTCTTTAATTTAAAGTTGACACTGAGGAAGTATCCCCTAAGGGCGTGGTGTGCTGTTGCTTACACACACCACTCTCTCCATATATTCTATCTCGCCGTAACTGCAGATTTCGACACTCTGAGGAGCGATGAACCCCTTGACTACTGGGTGTGCAGGCTTGACCTGTTGCCTGAGCTATCCCAATTTACAATAGAACTTCTGGCCTGCCCCGCTTCAAGTGTCCTGTCAGAAAGGACCTTCAGTGCAGCAGGAGGTATTGTCACTGAGAAGAGAAGTCGCCTAGGTCAAAAAAGTCTAGATTACCTCACCTTTATTAAGATGAATGAGGGATAGATCCCGAAGGGACTGACATTGGGCGATACATTTGAGTAAAAAAGGCCTGATGAGATGAGCTGCCTTGGGCTAAAAATGGTCCACACGCTGCTGTATTTTATCTTCAAATGCCGGGTGACTTATCCGCCACCAACTAGGGTTCAAGCTGCAATGTTTTAGGGCACTTTCTGCCTGGGAAACAAACATCAATTTTTCTGGCCGCTGCTACAGCAGCGGCTGCAACAATACCGAATTTTTCAGGCATGTGTACATGCCAAATTTTTCTGGCCTCTGGTGCTGCACTGTGGCTTCAAAAACCAAACCAAAAAAAAAGGCACTTAACAGGGATTAAACTGATAGGAATAGTACTACTTAACACACTACTCCTATCTGGTGGCACATTAGATTGCACGCAAAGTGCCCCAAATTTGAAGTAGGAGGACCGACCAAGCATCTTTTTCCATCTCCCGGTTCCTAGAATACATGCCATATACACCTCCCCCGATAGGAGGAGTAACAGGTATTAAACAGATCAGAATAGTAATACTTAACACACCACTCATATCTGGTGCCACAGTAGATTGCACGCGCAGTGCCCCAAA
This sequence comes from Bombina bombina, assembly GCF_027579735.1. Lineage (NCBI taxonomy): Eukaryota > Metazoa > Chordata > Amphibia > Anura > Bombinatoridae > Bombina > Bombina bombina. The sequence goes on along the minus strand of NC_069499.1, from coordinate 1,201,717,863 downwards.
TTTGAAGTAGGAGGACCGACCAAGCATCTTTTTCCATCTCCCGGTTCCTAAAATGCATGCCATATACACCTCCCCTGGCGTCGCAACTGCCTCTGGGAACCTTACCATAGGTCTCAGACCACACGTCTTGTAATTCTCTGTCTGGGAAATTATATATTTATCAAATGTATCTATTTATCTATCAAATCTATCTATCTATCTCGTGGCCGGACTGTTTTGTGACAGCCACTGGTGTTTCGGCCAAATGTCCATCGGCTAAAAGTCCGGCCACGATTGCACGCGCAGTGCCCCAAATTTGAAGTAGGAGGACCGACCAAGCATCTTTTTCCATCTCTCAGTTCCTAAAATCCATGCCATATACACATCCCCTGGCGCCGCAACTGCCTCTGGGAACCTTACCATGGGTCCCAGCCGCACGTCTTGTAATTCTCTGTCTGTGAAATTATATATCTATCAAATCTATCTATTTATCTATCAAATCTATATAACTATCAATCGTATCTATCAAATGTATATTGCATCTATTGATCTATGTAATCTATGTATATATCTATCAAATCTATCTATCTCGTGGCCGGACTGTTTTGTGACAGCCACTGGTGTTTCGGCCAAATGGTCGTCGGCTAAAAGTCCAGCCACGATTGCACGCGCAGTGCCCCAAATTTGTAGGAGGAGGATCGACCAAGCATCTTTTTCCATCTCCCGGTTCCTAAGATCCATGCCATATACACGTCCCCTGGCACTGCAACTGCCTCTAGGAACCTTACCATGGGTCCCAGACCGCACGTCTTGTAATTCTCTCTCTGGGAAATTATATATCTATCAAATCTAACTATCAATCGTATCTATCAAATGTATATTGCATCTATTTATCTATGTAATCTATGCATCTATCTATCAAATCTATCTATCTCATGGTTGTGCAAATGGACTGTTTGCGGTGCGTTACACGGGGAGTTTGGTCTGTCACTGTGAAGCGGCGTAACCCTTACACTACCTGATCGATACAACATCATACCTGATACGTTATTCCAAACAATTTAGGAATGTTAGGTGATTTATGCCCTTTATGGATTAAAACCAGACTCTGCATCAACTATGTCATTTTCCGTGGGAGTTTTGCCATGGATCCCCCTCTGGCATGCCACAGTCCAGGTGTTAGTCCCCTTGAAACAACTTTTCCATCACTATTGTGGCCAGAAAGAGTCCCTTTTTTGCGGAAGTTCGAGTTCGACGTTCGCGAACCCAAATTTTTAGGTTCGCAACATCATTAGTATCTATACCTTTGCAGCTTGTGGGCTGTGAGAGACACGTGGGTACTTACCCAGCAACCGTCCCCTTCCACTGATCTTACCACAAAGAAATCCTCAGGACACTATAGGGAGCCCATCCTTTGCTGTAACTAACAGTAGAGGATATACTCAGGGATTACATTATCATAGCCAACAAGAGGCGGCTAAAGGATCTGTCCCAGCGACACCCGTGGCAGGCTTGTGAACACAACTCCAGAGAAGAGATTTACATTGCACAGCCAGTACTCTCCAATGTCCCTCTCTTCTAGGAACTATTGATTGAAGGAGAAACTGGAGTAAAATCCCTGAATCTTGAAGAATTACAGTGCACCTCTATCTTTAACTGCTCCTAGAAAAGGCAAAGATAAATACTGGGAGGAAGCGATAAGTTTTGTGTGGGGTGTCTTTGCTCCCTACAAAGTAAGCAATTTTGTGGACTATCACCACCTTAGAAAAAAAATATACTGCAGTCTGCCTCCTAAGGTCCAACAATGACCTGTTTCTTGCATCTTCTACCATCATGACCTCCTCCAATGCTAGACTGCAGGATTTTTCTTGTGCGACACAAACCCTCTGGAACCCACTTCCTCACATTGTCAAGCTTTCCCCCAATCTGTTCTCCTTTAAATGACCCTAAAGACACTTTTGTTCATGGAAACCTACATCCCAACACAGTAACAAATTAATTCTACTTACCTAATAATTGCCTTCATCTAACTTTGTACTAACATCATTCTAACCCTTGTATCGTACTTTTATCTTTTGTACTCATGGACAGCGCTGCGCTTTATAAAATATCTATACTATAATCGCTTTTGTAACGCTTCCGTCGGTGTCGCTAGTTGCGCACGCATCCTCAAAGGAATGTTGGTAGCACGAGGCAGCCAAAAAGAATGTTGGCTGCATGCTTAGCCAAAAGAATTCACCTGGATGCAGCGAAGGCAAACTGGGCATTACAAAAACAAAAACCTAACTGCCTGCAAAAAGTATTTAAAAAAAAACCTAACTGCCCGCAATAAGTATTAAAAATTTTTTAAAAAATTACCCGCCTGCAATAAGCATTAAAATAAAAACCTAACCACCCGCAATAAGCATTCAAAAAATAAATAAAAAATACCTGCCCGCAATAAGTATTAGGAAAAAAATAACCAACCACCTAATAAAATTATTAACCCCGGGGGGCAAAGTTAACCGCTGATCAGAGCAGCAGCATAAGTGAAGAGCTCCGAAAGTACTTGAGGATTAAAGCAAGATTTAGCCTGCAAAACCTATAAAAAAGTATATGGTTTAAGCCTAAAGTAGTAAAGCTCACTTTGATACCAATTACTGTGCCTTTGGTTCGGGTGAATTGCTGCAGCCTCACTCCCTGATCCAACTCCAGGAACCAACCTCTGAAGTACAGAAAGTCTGTTACACCACAGTCGCCTTTACATCTACAGCTCCGGAGGGTCGGGGCCCCGCTTTAAAGCTCCTGCGGCTGCAGACAAGCCAGGTTCCAACTACAGAGGCGGGGAGACAGATCCTTCAACAAAGCCGCTGCCAGGCTGCGGCCTCCACACTCCAGGCAACAGTAACTGACTCACCGATCCTAGAGACGGATCCAGACTCCCCCTACGACATCTGGGACTACCATCATTGTGACCCATGGGACCTTACCTGCGGACTTCAAGCGGACATCTAGCGTCTCATAGAGGCGATACCCGCAGTGATGCCACAATTTGGTGTGGCGCGAACGGCCGCCATCTTAGGCCAGAGTGTACCTCTACACATCCCTGCACCTAATGGGCAGTTGACACTCACCTAGCCACCTACTGATCGACTCCTCGGCTGAGGAGGTGCAGAGTAACAGCTCCATGAGACTTGGCTGGACGGTCCTGCATCACGCCAGACAGATGCACCAGCTATCGTTAAACCCAAATGGCTGACTAAGGCCCAGGGCTCCTGATATTACACCTAGCCCGGTAAGAGGTTTCCTTCTCCCCCCCCCACTATTAAATTGTGATCCAGTCTAACACACATAAGTGAGAGAGGGGGGGGGGAATTAATACTGAGATTCTCTGGGCTGCAGACTACTTCTCCCATCACTGGCTCTCAGACCTCCGTTACATCATATATACTTAGCCCCATTGGACATTTGAACTAGGAAAGTGGGTTCATGATACACACTCCGTTGATTACATACAAGCTTAACACCCTATAAACAAGGGAACCAGAGACTGCAAGCTAAAAATTGAGTCTTAAGGCGCTTTGAACTGCCAAGCTGTATAGCCCTTGTAGTTTGCTGGTGACATATCTGTCATATTAAGCTAAACTATCACCCAGATACCTAAGCAGGCCCTTTAATAGGCAAACAACTATGTAGCAATAACGAAGAAAGTGCAGAACTTCAAATTAGCACAAGCCACCTTATACAGCAACAAACTACTCCCACCTGGCTTGCTGATAGCATTAGGGGGGCATACAGCAGGACATCTCAACAGCATCCCGCAGCCCATTGAGACACACCTGTACAGCCCCAAACACACTCTCCTACAGGTGGGTCATATCCCTACACCCCCATCCAGCTTCGTCTAAAGGAGACACGCCCCTTGGAGAGTGAGGTTAGAGTACAGGGTCCCTACCTACATTGTGTCTACCTAACCAACTGGCCATACTAACACAGAGGGACATTGTGGGTCTTGTAAGGCATAAGCACTATTAAGCTACCCCCATAGAGGATAGAGTTCAGAGAGGAAGTATTCTGGTTTAGGGAGCCTGGAACTAACAAAATCTGAGTCACCTCTTTCTCCTACAGAGATCAGACTGCCACAACATGTAAATAATATTTAAAAGTTTGTGTCCCCGCCAGTCCATGTCCTACCAGCAGCATATTTAAAGCAAGCAGGTTCTCTCTGATAAGCAGATCCATTACAAGAGATATTGACTGTACCTACAATACAATGTCACAGGCCCATAAGCAAAAGCAGATACCCAACACCACAGCCAAAAGAACAGTTGTTGAACATTTCCAGCGTCCCGCTATTCTGGCCCGAACGGGGTCAGAAGATGAATGTTCAGACACAGGAAGCCTCTCAGACAGCAAGGCGGGCACAACTCTATCGCAACGGATCTCTCGCCTGCCAGCAGCTCATAACCGCTCCAACAACTTGATGGACACTATTAAATCACTATTGGCTTAAGTTCTCACCATGACTCCCTGTTGAAAAAATTTGATAGGTCCCATGCTGACTTGAAAAGAGACATTGGTATAATTGGAGAACGGACTGAGGCGCTGGAGCGCAAACAAGAAGATCTGACAGTAGACCACTCTAATCTCCTCAGCTACTCGCAGAACCTAGCCTGCCAAATCTCAGACCTGAAACTGAAGCTAGCAGATCTGGAGGATCGATCACGCCGCAACAACATCCGTATCAAAGGAATTCCAGAGGTGGTCCTACCGCAAGACCTAGAGAAGTATCTACAAGACCTATTCAGGGCAATACTAGGGCCCGCTGCAGGCAACGAAACCCTTATTGATAGAGTACACAGGGCGCTTAAATCAAGGTCAGTAAACGGAGGAAAACCAAGAGATGTAATAGCGAGGCTCCACTATGACACATTTAGAGAAAAGATCCTCAGAGCCCTAGCTAGGGATAAGGTCCTGCCAGAAAAATACGCTGGCTTGCAGATTTATCCAGATCTCTCACCCCACATGCTTCAGCTTCGCAGGCACTACCAACCATAATATACCAGAATATTGAGAGATAAGGGTCTTAAATATAGATGGGGATTCCCAGTGAGACTTTTTATAACAAGAGACAGTCAACAATTCATAGCCTCCACCCCACAACAAGCACGTGAACTGCTCCAGAAATGGGAGTTACTCCCGCCAGACCGAGAAGATCGCCCTTCCAGCCCTACCACAGATGGTAGCCTAAGGGCATCAGCACCAGCATGGAGGCCGCTTCCGCAAAGCTCTGCTTCAACTTCAAGGAAATCTCTGGAACCCAGAGACCCACATCCAACAGGGAATACATAGAGAACCTGCCCACAGCTGAGCTGTGTCTTTTGGCAAGAGACTAGAGACATTTCAGTGGGAAATACCCACGCAACTGCAGGAGTCCTAGATGAACAGAAGACGGGTGAGATCAACTAAGTATATATAGTATATTATGTGACTGTGTCCTCACACATGAGATACTGGATATTGATGACAGACATACCTAGTCGTTATTAATAATGTTTTAACTACAATACAATATCGCTATGCACTTAGTCGTTATCCACTGTAACCATGTTTAGTTGGAGTTAGAAATGTTTGATTTTTTTTTTATGAAGTTACGAAATTAAGGGCAAACTGAACCCACTTTCTTATACTAGTTATTATTGTTATCGGTTAACCTGTCGACCAGCTTGTTGTATCCTAGAAGACCGAATCAGCCAAATGAGGGTCAAGTACCAGTTAACTTCCCCCTACCTAGACCCTGCGACTCTCGAACGGCCTCATGGAAGATATCGTAGATCTCTCAGCTTCTCTGAGGGTAAGCGACACCCCCCCAAAGCCCCAACTCCAGAACCACAACTGACTGCAATAATACACTATGAGACACAATAGTAATAGATAGCTACAGCCTTAAAAGGGAATCGGTACAATGACGCCAAGGACGACTGATACCTATCTACTTTTAAGCATAGCACATTGTTCACCTTAAAATTAATGATTCATCATGATACTTATACTCGGACCCATGCCCTATAGAAGCCATCAGACAGATAGATGTGACTGAGAAACTAATCCCCGTTATGGACCTCTCGTGAGAGGCATTATAACCCTAGCAGACCAGACAGAAAAGTCCCATGGGGTAGACTTCAGTAGAACAGATCAACATACGCATTACAACTTACTGACAACGGTCATCTGAAGACACGTCGACAGCTCTCTCCCCCCGTTATTACACTATGTCTTATATTCTCCTCCTGTTTAGACTACAAAGTCTTGCTTGCTGTTCATTGTATTATTTATGTTTTCAAATATGCTAAGTTTATATTTTTATTATTAATATATAGGACTGACAGGGAACAAGACTCCTCTCTGCTTATCTCCGCCCCCAATAATTTAGTTGTGTCCCTCTGGTTATAATCCAGACGGGACACTCATTGCGAAATTGTATATTCATCACTTTTAAACAGTCTTTAGGGCCCTCAAGACCTCCTTTTTGAGGGGATATTCGATCTATTAGATCTCCGCACCTGGCTCCTAGAAGACTTTAACCTGACTTACATACCCCCTTTCCTTCTCAACCCCTATCACCTATCTGACTGGCCACCAACGCACAGGGACTGAACTCCCCTACGAAAAGAAAGCTCTTACAGCGCTACCTGCTGACACATAAGATACACATCCTATTCCTCCAGGAGACTCACTGGACTGGGGGCGCCCAGACTGTTAGGATCTCCCAGCACTACCCGGTATGTGAGATGGCATCTAACACTGAAGGGAAAACTAAGGGAGTTGCTATCTTAATTAGCAAAGACTTAACTTAAGTCTAGCACCCTCAGAAAAAGATTTCACACATTATTCTAAGGCCCACAATTCTTACTCACAAATCGATTACCTATTATGCGACTCGTGGTCCCAAGATAAACTTTACTAACCCTAGCATTAAGAAATGTATGTGGTCAGACCACGATGTGGTTTGCCTAGACTTCACTAAGCTACAGTCTCTGATTGGTAGACCTCCTTGGAGACTCCCGGAGCAATGACTCTCCGACATTGAACTCCCTGAACTAACCAAGGTTGTGAGAGAACTTTTAACACACAATGACGTCAGCACCACAGATATCGATATGATATGGGCGGCTCTTAAAGCATATCTTCGTGGGCACTATATTAAAAAAATGACACAGTGCCGTATGACGGGACGACAGTCACTGGCTAAGCTATACGGGGGATCTCTGTACACTCGAGAACTCCAACAAACAACATCCCAGTCCCCAGATGGCTCACCAGATTGGAGATTTCTTCTCTAATAAGTCCTAACGAGATACCCAGAGAGATCAAGAGAGCCTACACAGACTCAAACAAATATACTACTACAAAGGAAATAGAGCAGATAGACTTTTGGCTAATAAGCTTCGTAAGCGTACACAACAGAGGAGGATAGCTCTAATCTAAACCCATGATGGGACGGTTCATTCACCTAGAGAAAGAGGCGTTGCATTTGCAAATTACTACTCCTCCCTATATAACATCAAGGCCCCTGAGACAATAGATAGAGCCAGCCCCGAGGACATCAATAAGTTATTAGAGAAGCTAGACTTGCCCACCCTATCAGAGGAAGCTAAAAGAGTTAGAGGGACAATTTACTTTGGCAGAAGTTAAGGTAGCCATAGCCAGCCTCATGCCCCACAAAGCTCCAGGCCCAGATGGGTTCACGGTTACTTTCTATCAAACTCTTAGCTCCATTTTGTCTCCGATTTTGCTTCGACTATTTACGAGGGCAGCTGTCAGGGGTAGTTTACGAGGGCAGCTGTCAGGGGTAGTTTCATTCCAGAATTTTTGGAAGCAAACATCACCACAATACACAAGGAAGGCAAGGACCCAGCACTCTGCTCCAGCTACAGGCCCATTTCGCTCATAAATGTGGATATCAAATTATATGCCAAAGTTTTGACCAACAGATTAGGCAGACACCTACAGACACTTATACATCTAGACCAGGTAGGATTTGTTCTTGACAGGCAGGGTTCAGATAACACCCATCTTCTAAACATATTTACCGAAGCCACCGACCTGGGGCTCCCCATGCTCACCCTCCTTTGGTATGGCGGTTAGAGCACTTTATTCAACTCCCACAGCAGTTGTGAGGGGCCTGGGGTTTTGTTCGCCTAAAATAGGGATAAAAAATTGAACTAGACAGGGCTGCCCCCTCTCCCCAATTTTGTTTGTCCTAGCGATTGAGCATTGGGGTCAGCCATCAGAAAATATACAGGGACTCCAGATACACTACACAGAAATTGGCACTGTTTGCAGATGACCTTACAATCTTTCTTACGGAGCCCTTGGACTTCCTTCCCCCCACTGATGCTCCTGCTGAAGCAATTCGGCGAAGTCTCTTATTATAAGACTAATGTGAACAAAACAGAGGCATACTCCATTAACATCCCGCCGAGTGAACGAGAGGCAATTAAACTTCTCTATCCCCTCAAGTGGTCCACCGGGGGGGTTCGCCATTTAGGTGTCTACCTCTCTCATATAAAATCTATAACTATTAAAGAAAATTATGAGACTCTACTGGCAGAGATTACCTCCGAACTTAATTCCAAGAGATATGGAGAGATATCTTGGATGGGTAGGGGCCCTTAAAATGATGGTCCTCCCCTTTTTATTCCGCTGTATCCCTATCCCGATCTCAGCAAACTTGACACGGAAATTCGAGGCCCTATTTAACTCCTATACCTGGCACAACAAAAGGCCTCGAGTGGCAGCCCACATACTACAAGTCCCAACTGAAAGAGGAGGTATAGGCCTTCCTAATATAAAGGTGTATCATGAAGCAGCGATGATAACCCATGTTACTGCATGGGGAGGGGATCTTCCCCCCAACCAGATGGAGAGATCTGGAACAGGCCTCGCTGCCAGCATATGTCACCTTAGAAGATCTGCTCTGGCTTCCACCGCATTGGCAATCCATAATCCACATTGCTAATAGTATAATTAAGGGATGTCAAGAGACATGGACTAAATTGTGACACAACAAGCTCATTGCCCCACACCCCTCACGTGTACATTCCATACGGGGACTATTATTAGGTCTACCTGACATGCACCTCAATACATGGACCAGTACAGACGTAACCTCCTTGAAAGACTTTTACTGCAACAAACAGTTACGACCACACACAGATATGCCGACACTGCCCACGTTGACCCCCAGGTTTCAATTTGATTTATTGAGACTACAGACCTTAATGAAGTCCTGGGGCTTCTTAGAGGACACACTACGAGACCTTACTCCCTGGGAAGCACAGTGGGAGATGAACCTCCAACTACATAAGCCCCTTTCAGTGCATTATAAGTGCTTAATTGAGGAAATGATCCCCCCAAAACTATACACATGGAGCCTTGGGAGAGGGACCTACAACTGACATACACAACAGAAACATGGAACAGGACAATTATAGTAACCAAAAAAGCAACCCATTGCGTTACTCTCTCCGAGCTGTATTTCAAAATAATCACAAGGTGGCACTTGGTGCCAGCAAAATTACAGAAAATCTTTCTTGACCACTCACCTATGTGCTGGAGAGAGCGCGGAGAACTGGGGACCCCCCTCCATGTCTGGTGGACATGCCCAAAACTGGAAAGATATTGGCGCAAAGTAGAAAAGACCTGCAGCGAGTTAGACTTCGTAGAAGCCCCAACTCCGGCCCTTGCAATACTACACTTAGGAATAGACAGACTCCCCAAAAGCAAACAAAGTTTACTTCTATGTATTCTCATCTCCACTAAATTGCTCATCGCTAGAAATTGGAAAAAGAGCCAACCCCCTAGATGGCAAGGAGTAGTAGACTGTGTAAACCACATTAAAAATATGGGAAACTAGTATTTGGAGAACGTAGACAATTGAATGACTACTGCCTTATATGGGAACAGTGGGAATCACTGTGGACCCGTAAAATTACATAGTCAGATTGACCAGTCGGGTTAGAATATTAGCCATCAGATGAGACCCCTAACCCCCTACCCCTTATGATGTAACAGACCCTAGATTACTCCCGATATGAGACCCTTAACCCCCCCCCCCACACACACCAGACAAGTCAGGTGTGGAGGAAACCGGAGTACATCACAATATTACTATATTTAAGCAGAGAGGTGACTTGACATCCCTCCCCACAAAAGTCTGTAATACTGTATTGACGAGGTGCCTTAGTGACTAAGCTGCCTAAACTGTTAACTCAAAGGTCATGCCTCCATCGTTTATTGTTGAACAGTCAGAAGACCCATAAAAAGAAAATATGTAAACAAAAGGTGACCTCTGTAAAAACGAGGTTTCAAGAGAAGAGGTACTTTTAGCCCCTCTTGTAAAATTTTTATATTTTAAGTACGACACACATACAAACTCAATAAAAACTACTTTAACATTTTTTTTTATTAACCCCTATATCCGCCAACCTCAACATCGCAAACTACCTAATACATCTATTAACCCCTAAACCGCCATTAACCCACTTCACTAATTAACCTAATAAATCTATTAACCCCTAAACCACCATTGATCCACATTGCAATTAACATAATAAATCTATTTACCCCTAAACCGCCAAACCTCACAACGCAAATAACTAATCACTAAGCCCCCTAACCTAACACCCCCTAAATTAACCCCATTACATAAATTAAATATCCAAAATTACAAATAAAATAAAAAACCTAACATTACTTTAAAAATAAAGAAAACTAAGTTTAAACAAATCTAACATTACACAAAATAATAAACCACATTATCCGAAATAAAAAAAATAAACCTAATCCCTATGAAAATAAAAACGCCCCCCCCCTCAAAAACATAATTTATGCTTACCTGATAAATTTATTTCTCTTGTAGTGTATCCAGTCCACGGATCATCCATTACTTATGGGATATTAACTCCTCCCCAACAGGAAGTGCAAGAGGATTCACCCAGCAGAGCTGCTATATAGCTCCTCCCCTAACTGCCATTACCAGTCATTCGACCGAAAACATGCAGAGAAAGGAAAACCATAGGGTGCAGTGGTGACTGTAGTTTAATGGAAAAATTACCTGCCTTAAAGTGACAGGGCGGGCCGTGGACTGGATACACTACAAGAGAAATAAATTTATCAGGTAAGCATAAATTATGTTTTCTCTTGTTAAGTGTATCCAGTCCACGGATCATCCATTACTTATGGGATACCAATACCAAAGCTAAAGTACACGGATGACGGGAGGGACAGGCAGGCTCTTTATACGGAAGGAACCACTGCCTGAAGAACCTTTCTCCCAAAAACAGCCTCCGAAGAAGCAAAAGTGTCAAATTTGTAAAATTTGGAAAAAGTATGAAGAGAAGACCAAGTTGCAGCCTTGCAAATCTGTTCAACAGAAGCCTCATTCTTAAAGGCCCAAGTGGAAGCCACAGCTCTAGTAGAATGTGCTGTAATTCTTTCAGGAGGCTGCTGTCCAGCAGTCTCATAGGCTAACCGTATTATGCTACGAAGCCAAAAGGAGAGAGAGGTAGCCGAAGCTTTTTGACCTCTCCTCTGACCAGAATAAACGACAAACAGGGAAGACGTTTGTCGAAAATCCTTAGTTGCCTGTAGATAAAATTTCAGGGCACGGACTACATCTAGATTGTGTAGCAGACGTTCCTTTTTCGAAGAAGGATTAGGACACAAAGATGGAACCACAATCTCTTGATTGATATTCCTGTTAGTGACCACCTTCGGTAGGAACCCAGGTTTAGTACGCAGAACTACCTTGTCTGAATGAAAAATCAGATAAGGAGAATCACAATGTAAGGCAGATAACTCAGAGACTCTTCGAGCCGAGGAAATCACCATTAAAAATAGAACTTTCCAAGATAACAACTTGATATCAATGGAATGAAGGGGTTCAAACGGAACCCCCTGTAAAACATTAAGAACTAAGTTCAAACTCCATGGTGGAGCAACAGTTTTAAACACAGGCTTGATCCTAGCTAAAGCCTGACAAAAAGCTTGAACGTCCGGAACTTCTGACAGACGTTTGTGTAAAAGAATGGACAGAGCTGAAATCTGTCCCTTTAAGGAACTAGCGGATAAACAATATCCTCGGAATCCTAACCTTACTCCATGAGTAACTCTTGGATTCGGACCAATATAAGTATTTGCGCCATATCTTATGGTAAATCTTTCTGGTAACAGGCTTCCTAGCCTGTATTAAGGTATCAATAACTGACTCAGAAAAACCACGTTTTGATAAAATCAAGCGTTCAATTTCCAAGCAGTCAGCTTCAGAGAAATTAGATTTTGATGTTTGAAGGGACCCTGGATCAGAAGGTCCTGTTTCAGAGGTAGCGACCAAGGTGGACAGGATGACATGTCCACTAGATCTGCATACCAAGTCCTGCGTGGCCATGCAGGCGCTATTAGAATCACTGATGCTCTCTCCTGTTTGATTCTGGCAATCAATCGAGGAAGCATCGGGAAGGGTGGAAACACATAAGCCATCCCGAAGGTCCAAGGTGCTGTCAAAGCATCTATCAGAACCGCTCCCGGATCCCTGGATCTGGACCCGTAACGAGGAAGCTTGGCGTTCTGTCGAGACGCCATGAGATCTATCTCTGGTTTGCCCCAACGTCGAAGTATTTGGGCAAAGACCTCCGGATGAAGTTCCCACTCCCCCGGATGAAAAGTCTGACGACTTAAGAAATCCGCCTCCCAGTTCTCCACTCCCGGGATGTGGATTGCTGACAGGTGGCAAGAGTGAGACTCTGCCCAGCGAATTATCTTTGATACTTCCATCATTGCTAGGGAGCTTCTTGTCCCTCCCTGATGGTTGATGTAAGCTACAGTCGTGATGTTGTCCGACTGAAACCTGATGAACCCCCGAGTTGTTAACTGGGGCCAAGCCAGAAGGGCATTGAGAACTGCTCTCAATTCCAGAATGTTTATTGGTAGGAGACTCTCCTCCTGATTCCATTGTCCCTGAGCCTTCAGAGAATTCCAGACAGCGCCCCAACCTAGTAGGCTGGCGTCTGTTGTTACAATTGTCCAGTCCGGCCTGCTGAATGGCATCCCCCTGGACAGATGTGGCCGAGAAAGCCACCATAGAAGAGAATTTCTGGTCTCTTGATCCAGATTCAGAGTAGGGGACAAGTCTGAGTAATCCCCATTCCACTGACTTAGCATGCACAATTGCAGCGGTCTGAGATGTAGGCGTGCAAAGGGTACTATGTCCATTGCTGCTACCATTAAGCCGATCACCTCCATGCATTGAGCTACTGACGGGTGTTGAATGGAATGAAGGACACGGCATGCATTTTGAAGCTTTGTTAACCTGTCTTCTGTCAGGTAAATCTTCATTTCTACAGAATCTATAAGAGTCCCCAAGAAGGGAACTCTTGTGAGTGGAAAGAGAGAACTCTTCTTTTCGTTCACCTTCCATCCATGCGACCTTAGAAATGCCAGTACTAACTCTGTATGAGACTTGGCAGTTTGAAAGCTTGAAGCTTGTATCAGAATGTCGTCTAGGTACGGAGCTACCGCAATTCCTCGCGGTCTTAGTACCGCCAGAAGAGCACCCAGAACCTTTGTGAAGATTCTCGGAGCCGTAGCCAATCCGAATGGAAGAGCTACAAACTGGTAATGCCTGTCTAGAAAGGCAAACCTTAGATACCGGTAATGATCTTTGTGAATCGGTATGTGAAGGTAGGCATCCTTTAAATCCACTGTGGTCATGTACTGACCCTTTTGGATCATGGGTAAAATTGTCCGAATAGTCTCCATTTTGAACGATGGAACTCTTAGGAATTTGTTTAGGATCTTTAAATCCAGGATTGGCCTGAAAGTTCCCTCTTTTTTGGGAACCACAAACAGATTTGAGTAAAACCCTTGTCCCTGTTCCGACCGTGGAACTGGATGGATTACTCCCATTAATAAAAGCTCTTGTACGCAGCGTAGAAACGCCTCTTTCTTTATTTGGTTTGTTGACAACCTTGACAGATTAAATCTCTCTCTTGGGGGAGAGTATTTGAAGTCCAGAAGGTATCCCTGAGATATTATCTCTAGCGCCCAGGGATCCTGGACATCTCTTGCCCAAGCCTGGGCGAAGAGAGAAAGTCTGCCCCCCACTAGATCCGTTCCCGGATCGGGGGCCCTCAATTCATGCTGTTTTAGGGGCACCAGCAGGTTTCCTGGCCTGCTTGCCCTTGTTCCAGGACTGGTTAGGTCTCCAGCCTTGTCTGTAGCGAGCAACAGATCCTTCTTGTTTTGGAGCAGAGGAAGTTGATGCTGCTCCTGCTTTGAAATTCCGAAAGGAACGAAAATTAGATTGTCTAGCCATAGGTTTGGCTCTGTCTTGAGGCAGGGCATGGCCTTTACCTCCTGTAATGTCAGCGATAATTTCTTTCAATCCGGGCCCGAATAAGGTCTGCCCTTTGAAAGGTATATTAAGAAATTTAGACTTAGAAGTAACGTCAGCTGACCAGGATTTTAGCCACAGTGCTCTGCGCGCCTGAATGGCGAATCCGGAATTCTTAGCTGTAAGCTTAGTTAAATGTACTACGGCATCTGAAATAAATGAGTTAGCTAATTTAAGAGCTTTAAGCCTGTGTGTGATCTCATCTAATGGAGCTGATTCAAGTGTCCCTTCCAGAGACTCAAACCAAAATGCTGCTGCAGCCGTGACAGGCGCAATGCATGCAAGGGGTTGCAATATAAAACCTTGTTGAACAAACATTTTCTTAAGGTAACCCTCTAACTTTTTATCCATTGGATCTGAAAAGGCACAGCTATCCTCCACCGGGATAGTGGTACGCTTAGCTAAAGTAGAAACTGCTCCCTCCACCTTAGGGATCGTTTGCCATAAGTCCCGTGTGGTGGTGTCTATTGGAAACATCTTTCTAAATATCGGAGGGGGTGAGAACGGCACACCGGGTCTATCCCACTCCTTAGTAACAATTTCAGTAAGTCTCTTAGGTATAGGAAAAACGTCAGTACTCGACGGTACCGCAAAATATTTATCCAACCTACACATTTTTTCTGGTATTGCAACTGTGTTACAATCATTCAGAGCCGCTAACACCTCCCCTAGTAATACACGGAGGTTTTCCAGCTTAAATTTAAAATTTGAAATATCTGAATCCAATCTGTTTGGATCAGAACCGTCAGCCGCAGAATGAAGCTCTCCGTCCTCATGTTCTGCAAGTTGTGACGCAGTATCTGACATGGCCCTAACATTATCAGCGCACTCTGTTCTCACCCCAGAGTGATCACGCTTACCTCTTAGTTCTGGTAATTTAGCCAAAACTTCAGTCATAACAGTAGCCATATCCTGTAATGTGATTTGTAATGGCCGCCCAGATGTACTCGGCGCCACAATATCACGCACCCCCCGAGCGGGAGATGCAGGTACTGACACGTGAGGCGAGTTAGTCGGCATAACTCTCCCCTCGTTGTTTGGTGAAATGTGTTCAATTTGTACAGATTGACTTTTATTTAAAGTAGCATCAATACAGTTAGTACATAAATTTCTATTGGGCTCCACTTTGGCATTAGCACATATAGCACAGATGTCTTCCTCTGAATCAGACATGTTTAACACACTAGCAAATAAACTAGCAACTTGGAAATACTTTTCAAGTAATTTACTATAATATGAAAACGTACTGTGCCTATAAGAAGCACAGAAAGAGTTATGACAGTTGAAAGTTAATAAACTGAAAGGTTATAGCATCAAATCTTTGTAAAAAACACAATTTTAGCAAAGGCTTGTTCCCATTAGCGAAGGATAACTAACCCTGATAGCAGAAAAAAAAAAGTTACAGAAATAAACGTTTTTTATCACAGTCAACTACAATCTCACAGCTCTGCTGTGAATGATTACCTCCCTCAAAACAAGTTTTGAAGACCCCTGAGTTCTGTAGAGATGAACCGGATCATGCAGGAAATACAATGAGCTTCTGACTGAATTTTTTGACCTCCCCCTCACACACAACAGTGAGAGAGATCAGTAAACTGTCATAAATTAAATAAAACAACTGCCAAGTGGAAAAAATAATGCCCAAAACATTTTATTCACCCAGTACCTCAGAAAATGAAACGATTTTACATGCCAGCAAAAAACGTTTAACATAAATTAAGTGTTATTAAAGAGCCTGTTGCCAGTCCCTGCAAATTAGGCTAAAGACTTATGCACACAGTATAATTCCAGTGAAGTGCCATTCCCCAGAATACTGAAGTGTAAAATATACATACATGACAGCCTGATACCAGATGCTGCTACTGCATTTAAGGCTGAGTTTACATTATATCGGTATGGCAGAATTTTCTCATCAATTCCATTGTCAGAAAATAATAAGCTGCTACATACCTCTTTGCAGATTAATCTGCCCGCTGTCCCCTGATCTGAAGTTTACCTCTCCTCAGATGGCCGAGAAACAGCAATATGATCTTAACTACGCCGGCTAAAATCATAGTAAAAACTCAGGTAGATTCTTCTTCAAATTCTACCAGAGAAGGAATAACACACTCCGGTGCTATTATAAAATAACAAACTTTTGATTGAAGGTATAAAACTAAATATAATCACCATAGTCCTCTCACACATCCTATCTAGTCGTTGGGTGCAAGAGAATGACTGGTAATGGCAGTTAGGGGAGGAGCTATATAGCAGCTCTGCTGGGTGAATCCTCTTGCACTTCCTGTTGGGGAGGAGTTAATATCCCATAAGTAATGGATGATCCGTGGACTGGATACACTTAACAAGAGAAATAAAAACACCCCCTAATCTAAGAATAAACTACCAATAAACTACTTGAAAAAAAAAAAAACTAACACTAAGCCCAAATAGCTACTCACGGTTCCTGAAGTTCGGCAGAGGTCTTCTTCCAGGCGGGTCCATCATCTTCTATCTTCATCCACAGCGAAGGCGGCACGGAGGTGCGCAGCATTCTTCCCAGATGTGGCGCTCCTCAGTGACATGGAGGCTCCTTTTTATGCGATAAACACACTGAAGATTGAATGCAAGGCACACCATATTTAATGGGGTATCTTGCATTCCTATTGGCTATTTTAAAATCAGCCAAAAGGATGAGAGCTAATGAAATCTTATTGGGTGATTTGTACAGCCAATAGGATTCCAGTAGCTCTAATCCTATTGGCTGATTTTAAAATTTCAGTCAATAGGAATGCAAGGTACCCCAAATTGATCGTGGTACCTTGCATTCAATCTTCAGTCTACGGACATCGGATGAAGTGGAGCCTCCATGCTGCCTAGGAAAGCCTCCACCGTTGAGGATCCAGGTATCGGGAACACAGCTCTGCACCGGATGAAGATAGATGATGGATACGTCTAGAAGAAGACCTTCACCGCCGGACTTCAGGAACAGTGAGTTTGAGGCTTAGGTTTAAGCTTTTTTATTTTAATTTTTGGGGTGGTTTTCTTTTTAGATTAGGGTTTTTTGGGCTTGAAAAAAGAGCCGATTGCCATTTTAAGGGCAGTAAAAGAGCTAAATGCCCCTTTAAGAGCAATGCCCATACAAATGCCCCTTTAGGGGCAATGGGTAGTTTATTTTTTTTTTAGCGTTAGGTTGTTGTTTTTTTTTAGAGGTAAAAGAGCCGTTTAACTTAGGGCAATGCCCTACAAAAGGCTCTTTTACAAAAGGCTATTGGTAGTTTAGTATTAGATTAGGGGGTGTTTTTATTTTGGGGGGATTGTTTATTTTTATAGGGGTATTAGATTAGGTTTACATTTTTTATTTTGGATACCTTTGTTTATTTTTTTCTGTAATTTTATTTTTTGTGACTTTAGCTTAGGGGGTTGTAGTCTTTAAACAGACTGCCCTCTGGGCAGGCTAAACGCCTAGTAATAACATAATTTCAATTAAATAGCATCACTACACATTAACCAATATGTTAATACTTCAGACACAAAGTGTACGGATAGGCATGGAAGGAATAAAAGTGCAGGGTTATGGACAAACAAATTACCCTGGTGAGTTTAGTAATTTATTCACATCTGCTACACATTCAAGCCAGACACTATAGAAAACTTTTCTTTGATACGTCTCCTTTATCTTCTCCCAAAGAGCAATGTTATACAGAATATAAAACAGGTAATTTTGCTACTATTTACATCACTTCTTGACAGAGTAAATAATGTTATGGCCTCCTTCCATCGAAAGCTGGTGGGGTCAAAAGAAACTCCAGCCATTGTCAGAACATTTTTAATGGGTTTTTTTTTTAGAAAAATATTTGAAGAGTTTATTTTATGGCTCAAAACTAGATTTATATACTTACTGATTGTTTTGTTTCTTCATGTTGAAGGGCAGCAATTAGCAGTTATCTTTAAAGGCTTTATTGGTTAATTGAAATAAAAATTGTGACAGCACATGGCAATTTTTTTTTTTCTAGCTACTGTCTGCATCAAAATTTAAAGGGTACTGTGATCAAAAATGTTTTGTCATCCACACGAAGAAGCATTTAAACTTTTTGCATAACAAAGTAAACTAAATTTAACCTGCATATAGCTGTATTACTCATGTACTTACTAATGCTCACTGAACATTAGTAGGAAGTACCTAATAAGCCAATAAACATTATGAGGAAGCACACAAATAATACTGGTAAAGCAGTTTAAATGCAAATAGTTTTTACTTTCATAATGCAAAAAAAAAAGTCTACAAGTTCAAATGCTACTCTTTGCTAAGGATGTCAGGAAATGTTTGAGTACACGGTCCCTTTAATACCCAAAAGAAGCCAACAGAGTGGAATGTGCTTGTAAACTGGATCAAAGTTATGTAAACCTTTTCTTCCCCAAATAAAACACCCACTGATGCAAACATAAAAGTGATAAATCTAAGCAACCAAAAATTGGAGCTCTAGTTTTACCCCCTTTTTGTTAGGAGTAGAATTCTGACTGAGTACAAATCAGAAGAGGTTACTATGTAGAAAAAGAGAAGACTACATGTTTTACTTTTCACATCTCCAAAGTGAAGTGATCAGCAATTATCAATGAATGCAACGTGCTGCCACAAATTTTGCGTGAGAAATTTTATTTGTACACGGTCACGTCATCTGTAACCCCATGGCTGCCAAAGACGGCATAATACATTGCAGCCCTCTCTAAATGTCCAAATGTTACAAATTTAGACCTTTTTAATACAAAAACATTTTTTTCTAAAGCTTATTTAGTTAAATATATACGATCAGCACCTTATTACAAAGAAAATAAAAGTGCAAAATATTATTCAATTTCTAATTTTATGTTCATGTTTCAAAAAGCTTGAGTGTTTACAATTTGTATACAATGTATCTGGTTGCTGTATCTACACATAAATACATAACATTCTTTCATACAGAACTGATAAGAATGAAACATAAGTAGACAACCAAATTGAATTCTGGTTCCCATAGAACACATTAATTTAACCTTAATATACAAATAAATAAAATTAGCATTATAAAGATGGACTGGAGATTACACCAAAATAATCATTCGTACCCATTATTGCACCTTCAAAGTGTTGCAGGCCCTGATGATGTAAAGTATAAGGCATTAATTAGTCCAAAACAACTGTCACATTAAAAATGTTTGTATTCCCTACGACATAAAGAAAGTGGCTCCATCCTGCCTACATATAAACAAATAGGCTATAATACAGTTTTATAGAATGTAAATGTCTAAATTTTTAAAAGTGTATTTAAAAGATGTGGGGACAATATCCAGTTACTATACTATATACTAAAAAAGTTATCCTTGTTCCCCTTTAGGTTTCACCATGTACAGCACTCGGCCTCTTGCTGTTGTCAAACTGTCATCTTTGTGATGTGGCCATGAACGTAACTGCAGAAAGCAGCCCTTAAAAAGAGCAGGATGATTATTGCAGGTCGATCATAGAGACTTGGACTAAAGAATGTTAATTGAATAAAACGTTACACATTAAAAACACACAAATCACTTCATTGCCCTTTTATCACTAACATATAATGTTAAGTTTTCAGTGTTATTCTAATGGTAAACCTACTTCTACATACTTAGAGTGATATCATATTCAAAACTAGTAAGCACATATAGCAGGGTTGTCCAGCCTTAAATGCAAATGAAAGCCAATTTTTTTCTTTCATGATATGGATAGAGAATACAATTTTTAACAAATTTCCAATTTACTTTATCAAATTTGTTTTATTTTTTTCTTTGTTGAAGAGATATCTAGATAGGTAGCATGTACATGTCTGCAGCACTACATGACAGGAAATAGTGCTGCCATCTAGCGCTCTTGCTAATGTAACTGCTGCCATTTAGTGTTGGACACTCCTAAGCTTACATCCATGCTTTTCAACAAAGGATTTCAAGAAAAAGAATAATATTTGAACATAGAAGTAAATTGGAAAGTTGTTTAAAATTGTATGCTCTATCTGAATCATGAAAGAAAAATGTTTGTTTTATGTCCTTTAAGAACCTCAACAAAGAATGTACCCCCACACTTTTTAGACCAGCGTCTACCTCTCGCTATTTGAAACTTCCAGTGCGCTTTGCAGCTGACTCACACCTATTCTTTCTGCGTTAATACATGTTTCTTAATCAGTGTGGACAGCATGCTCATATGAAGCTTGTTCACATTGAAGTATACATTATTATATGTTTTATAATTATTTATTACAACTGTAAGAAAAAAGTCAATGTGGTTCTCTAAAAAGGAAAAACACCCCTCCATATCTCATGTCCTCTTGATGTAGGTAGAAGCTCCAACTTTCTGTTGATCCTGCTTTATTTAATACATAGCCAAGCTATAAACTATTTTGATTTAGAGAAAAAAAACATATCCAAAAAACTGTGAAAATTTATGCTTTTTAAAGAAATGTATTTCTTTTTAGATACGATGAGTCCACGGATTTCATCCTTACTTGTGGGATTACGCCTCCTGGTCAGCAGGAGGAGGCAAAGAGCACCACAGCAGAGCTGTATATATAGCTCCTCCCTTCCCTCCCACTCCAGTCATTCGACCGAAGTTAGGAAGAGAAATGAAAAGCCAAGGTGCACAGGTGACTGAAGTTTTAACAAAAATAAAGACCTGTCTAATAAAAACAGGGCGGGCCGTGGACTCATTGTATCTAAAAAGAAACAAATTTATCAGGTAAGCATAAATTTTCTTTTCTTTTTAAAGATACGATGAGTCCACGGATTTCATCCTTACTTGGGATACAATACCAAAGCTATAGTACATGGATGAAAAGGGAGGGACAAGACAGGGAACCTAAACGGAACGCACAACTGCTTGAAGAATCTTCCTCCCAAAAACCGCCTCAGCCGAGGCAAATGTATCAAATTTGAAACATTTTAAAAAAAGTGTGAAGACCAAGTTGCAGCCTTGCAAAATGTGTTCAACAGAAGCCTCATTTTTGAATACCCATGAGGAAGCCACAGCCCTAGTGGAATGAACCGTAATTCGTTCAGGAGGCTGCTGTCCAGCAGTCTCATATGTCAAACGGATGATACTCTTCACTCAAAAAGAAAGAGAGGTAGCCAAAGCTTTCTGACCCCTACGTTTCCCTGAAAAAATGACAAACAAAGAAGATGATTGTCGAAAATCCTTAGTTGCTTGAAAGTAGAACCTTAAAGCACGGACTACGTCTAAATTATGTAACAGACGTTCCTTCTTAGAAGAAGGATTAGGACACAAGAAAGAAACAACAAAATCCTGATTAATATTCTTGTTTGAAACAACTTTAGGAAGAAAGACAGATTTTGTACGTAACACCACCTTATCCGAATGAAAAATAAGATAAGGGGAATCATATTGTAATGCCGAAAACTCAGATACTCTTCGAGCAGAGGAAATAGCAACCAGAAAGAAAACTTTCCAAGATAATAATATCTATGGAATGCATAGGTTCAAACGCAACCCCTTGAAGAACTTTAAGAACTAAATTTAAACTCCAAGGAGGAGCAAGTGTTCTAAATACAGGCCTGATTCTAGTCAGAGCCTGAGAAAAAGATCATACATCTGGAACATCAGCCAGACGCTTGTGTAACAAAATGGATAAAGAAATCTGTCCCTTTAAGGAACTTGCTGATAACCCCTTCTCCAATCCCTTTTTGGAGAAAAGACAAATCCTGGGAATCTTTACCCTACTCCATGAGTAGCCCTTGGATACACACCAATAAAGATATTTACGCCATA
Source organism: Bombina bombina (assembly GCF_027579735.1). NCBI lineage: Eukaryota > Metazoa > Chordata > Amphibia > Anura > Bombinatoridae > Bombina > Bombina bombina. Next base: position 1,201,695,688 of record NC_069499.1, on the reverse strand, counting down.
TCTTATGGTAAGTCAGCTGCAGAAAAACAAAATTCGGGTGATGGAAAGGACCCTGAATGAGAAGGTCCTTCCTCAAAGCAGCAGTCAGCTGCAGAAAAACAAAATTCGGGTGATGGAAAGGACCCTGAATGAGAAGGTCCTTCCTCAAAGGAATCTTCCAAGGTGGCAGGAGTGAAATGTCCACCAGGTCTACCTACCAATTCCTGTGAGGCCACGCAAAAGCGATGAGAATCACTGATGCCTTCTCCTATTTGATTTGAGCAATCCCTTGAAAAAGAAGTGCAATTGGGGAAAAAAGATATTCTAGGCTGAAGAACCAAGGAACTGCTAAAGGTATCTATCAGCTCAGACTGGGATCCAGGACCTAGACCCGTATCTCAGAAGCCTGGCATTCTGACGAGATGCCATGAAATCCAACTCCGGCCAACCCCATATGAAAATCAGGTAGGAGAATACTTCCAGATGGAGTTCCCACTCTCCTGAATGAAAAGTTTGCTAGCTCAGAAAACCGCCTCCAAGGTGTTTACGAATTGGGCCGAAACACAAGAGAACACAGGAGCTTTACCTGGGTACCAACCTCCTGCTACAGGAGTGGCGGAACTAACCACAAGGTCATAACTCCCAAGCTCAAAGCGCTGTGAAGAACGCCCTCAGCTCTAGAATGTTGATGGAAAGGAGGGATTCTGCCTGAACCCATACTCCCAGAGCCTTTAAAGAGACCCAGACTGATCCCCATCCTAAAAGTTTGGCGTCCGTTGTCACAATAACCCATGAAGGTCTGCAAAAGCATGTCCCCTGGGATAGAGATCCAGAGACAACCACCATTGAAGAGAGTCCCTCGACACTTCTAGGGTTATTTGAGGAGACAAATCTGCAAAACCCCCATTCCACTGAAGAGCATATATTTAGCTGCAAAGGACTGAGTTGAAGCCGAGCCAACGGTATGATGATCATTGCCGCCACCATCATTCCGATTACCTCCAGGAACTGAACCACTGACGTTTGAGGAGAGGACAGAAGTGCTCAACATGTATACAGAATCCTTGACTTTCTGACTTCTTATCAGAAAATTTCTCATGAATATAGAGTCGATTAGATTTCTCAGAAGGGGACCCTTCTTTCCTTAGGAAGGATAGCACAAAGTCGGAATGGGACCTTGTTTGCTGACAAGACGACGCCTGAATTACAATGTTGTCCAGATAAAGCACCACCACAATGCCCTGCGGTCTTAGAACCGCCAGCAGAGATCCCAGATCTTTGTGGAAATCCTGAGAGCCGTGACTAACCCAAAGGAAGAGCCACAAACTGAAAGCGTTTGTCCGGAAAGGCAAACCGCGGGAACTAATGATGATCTCTGTGGATAAGAACATAAAGATACATGTCCTATAAATCCACTGTCGTCATAAATTGACCCTCCTGGATCAAAGGAAGGATAGTACGAACAGTTTCCATCCTAAAAGATGGAACTCCGAGAAACTTGTTCAGAGTCACAAAGACTAAGATAGGTCTGAAGGTTCCCTCTTTGGGAACTACAAACAGATTTGAATACAAATCCTGGCCCTGAATCGGAACAGGCCAAGTACTTCCATGGAAGGGAGATCTCTTACACGATGTAAGAACACCTCTCTTAACTGGTCTGCAGAGAATCAGAAACCAGACCACTGTGAATTTCTGAAACACTCTTTTTCATTGTCCCGGGATTCTGAACGTCTCAAATCCAAGCCTAAATGAAAACCGAAAGACTGCCCCCTATACCATCTGATCCCAGATCGGGGACATGTTTTTCATGTTGTCCTTAGATCATTTTTTTTTCTTTAAAAATTCAGAAGAAATCATCATCAAGCCAGGTTCCGATAAGGCCTTCTTGTAATGAATCGTTAAAAATTTAGACTTAGATCATAAATCTGTATAACCAAGCTCCAACCATAATGCATAGAGAGCTGGGACAGAGAAACCTGAAACCTACGCTCCCACTTTAAAACTTCAAGGCAAGAAATTGAAATAAAGGAACTGGTCAATTGACAGCCTTTATCCTATCCTGGATCTTATTCAGGTGAGTTTCTGACTTAAAAGCATCAGACAACGCATCAAACCGAAATACCAGCGCACTAAAGACTGTAATAAAATACACAGTTAGATTCTCAAGGGTTATCTGGACAAAAAAGTGGGAAAGGGAAGTACACCAGGGATTACTATGGTATCCAACTATTCACTGAAGAAAATTAGTAGTTCTTTTAGCTAAATTGGAAACTACTTCATTCACCCTAGGTGATGTCTACTCCTTAGCGGAGTCGGTTATGGGAAATAACTCGAAGTATAGGGAATGCGGACAGTTCCATTGCGCATAACTCACAGGACGTACTAGTATAGATTACACCTGGATAGTGTAAATAACTCCTCTAGTAAGGTTAGTATCCACATGGGAAAAACATAGAAAAAACTCCGGATGGAGTATAAAAGGAAGCACAGGGCATTGCATATATGCCCAAACATGTTGTGAACACGATAGGTTTGTGGTAAAAAGAGATGATTGTAAACATACTCCCAAACAGCTATGAACCCGTGACTCTGAGTTTTCTAGCCTGTTAGCTTGTGTGTTGAGCCACAGCAAGATATCATAAAAAGAGAAATTTCAGAAAAAGGAGTGTAATGTTTTAATAAAAAAAAATGTTTTAATAAAAATACACACAACGTTACTGTCACTTTAAATTTTCCTATTTCTGAGACAGAAAATATCCAATTAGCATGTTAACTTTGCTGGAAATAGACATTGTTATGTACATTAAAGCCACCATGTCATGTGTCCACAATTCCGTATAAAAGTGCAAGGAACCACAGAGCACTGCATGTGGCCCAGAAAAAAATCTTTATGTTAAGTGATTCATGAGAAATCACTCATAATCCTTGCAGTTTCTATCATCTCTATTGATAGAGAGGTATCAATAGAGATGATAGAAACCACTGAATCAATCATCCTCTTAAGTAAACAGTCATTGCAAATACGTATGCATGTAATATGTATTTGTGAAGCGCTGCTAATCATCCAAAATGATTTAAAACTGTCACTTTAAATTTTCTTATTTATGAGCGCTGTCTGATTAAAAATAAATCCTCAAGTAATGTTTGCTACTTTGTTGGAAAACCTATAAAGGAAGGTAACTCCCAGTGGCATATTAGAGGATACGCAGAGCACTGCATGTGGGCCATAATAATATGTGGGACACTACAGGAGAATAGTGGCGTAAATTGACCATAGTCAAGGGACTCCCAAACAGTAAAAAACCTTCTAAGGATAAATTGTCATGTTATTTTTGTTAAAATTTTGCACATAATATACTGTCTCTTTAAGAGTAAAAGTAACTTGTCTCTGTGTACATATGTTTCTCTATATTTACATTCTTTCAGATGTTTAATTAACAGTCATCCTAGATCCTAAACACTGAAACTGTTTTATGTTTGCAGAAAAACAATCTGACAGCACACAAATATGGACTTAACCTCAGAGAAATCTAGCTGAGGTGCCCTAACACTCCTTCACCATTTAGACAAAACAAATCCGGGGCGCAATTGTAGCGCTATCCGGACACACAGAGGGGATTAGTACTGCATCCGGAAAGAAAGCAAGAAGCGTGTGCAGCCAAAGACGGCCCCAAGCTCCGCCTCATGTGCATGGAAACACCGCCACTCTCCTGGACCAAGCATATCTATTACTATTGCGCCACAGAGAAAAAAGGGCGCCAAATATAACCCCGCCCTTCATGGGCATAATATACACACTCTCCCAGTCGCATATTTACATCAGATGTGACTAACAGGAATTAACTGACCCCCTTTTGTTAAAATGTAATAACGGACAAAAAGGTATAAAACACACATCATACGGAATTAAACGCTTTAAAAGCAAATTACATTCAGATTAACCCTCACTGTAAAATGGGCATAAAATCTGAACCCTATTGATCCGTTCAGTGCAAATGTCCCCAGACGCCACACTCCTGAGCCCCAGTGCCTGCCATACCACGCTGTCATAGAATCCTCCTTTATATAATAAGAGATAACTGTCCCAGAAAAGTGCTAAACTTCCTCTGTCCTGAATCTTCTCTTGTTGTTTCAGACCCAGAATAAAAAGTCAGCACTTACCTTTGTATTCTGCCCGACAGCAGGGCAGCTCATCAGGTGTAGGAGGCTCTCTCCCTCCCATAGCCCTGAGGAATAAAATAAGCCGAGTTAAATGTGCTTAGGCTATCTGGATTAGGGCAGCAACATGTATAGGAGGCGCAGTGAGAATTATGTCCCACCAGTTCCTATTGCTTTAAAGCCACCAATTGACCTACTGTAGAGACTGATCTGGTCTAGGCTACACCCTAGAACAAAGTAGCACTCACTGGCACTACTTTAAAAATAATAAACTCTTGATTGAAGAATCTATAACTAACACCTCACTTTGCCTCTTCCTATCACTAACACAGGCAAAGAGAATGACTGGAGTGGGAGGCGTAATCCCACAAGTAAGGATGAAATCCGTGGACTCATCGTATCTTTAAAAAGAAAAATATATTCATCCATAAATATAGAAGGCACTCTCCAGATTTAACTTCAACTTGATTTCTTTATATCTTAAAGGGACAGTAAAGTCATAAGACATCCATGATTTAGACAGAGCATACAATTTTAAACAACTTTCAAATTTACTTTTATTATTTAATTGACTTCCTTCTCTTGCTATCCTTTGCTGAAAGGTTTATCTACAGCACTTCTAAAAAATCTCTCTTACTATATTGGCAAACGGATAAAAAAAAGTGACGTTTCGGGGGTTCCCCCCTTAATCATGTATGATTAAGGGTGAAACCCCGAAACGTCACTTTTTTTATCAGTTTGCCAATAAAGTAAGAGATTTTTTACAAGTGCTGTGCACCGTCTATGTGATTTGCTGTGTACCTAGGATTTGGTAGGATTCCTGGTCTTCACATGCACTGTGACACTTAATGCTGTATCAACATTGTGATTATTGGAAAAGTTTATCTAGGTTAGCTCAGGAGCAGCAAAGAACAAGGGTTCTAACTGCCGATTGGTGGCTATATATATATATATATATATATATATATATACAAACACTCTGCTAATCCGCATCTCCAGACCATATGAAAAAGAAAAAAGTATATGTCAAATTGTTAAAAGTTGAAAAATACAGCTTTATTTGGTACAAAAAAATCTTAAAATCAGTTGCATGTAAAAACATGAAAGAAAAAACAAAAGGGAAAATCAGCTACAGTCCTGCAACTGACATTGAGCAACAGCAGCCAAACATGTTTCGGGCCTAATGTCAGCCCTTGTATATATATATATATATATATATATTGTAATTGGCTCACCCAAGTGTTCAATTAGAAACCAGAAGTGCATTGCTGCTCCGTCAACAAATGATAACAAGAGAATGAAGCAAATTTGATAATAGAAGTAAACTGAAAAGTTGTTTAAAATCGTACGTTCTACCTAAATAATGAAAGTGAATTTTGGGGTTCATGTCCCTTTAATAAAGAAATCAAGTTGAAGTTAAATCTGGAGAATGCCTTCTATATTTATGGATGTTGATATGTTAAGACCCAGGTCTAGAAGGAGTAATCAAGAGTGCCAAGTCCTTTTTGGAATATATATATATATATATATATATATATATATACACACACACGCATATATATATATATATATATATATATATACACACACCAAGGATACCAGCACTCTCTAAGTAAAGGTAATGCCAGGGTGCACTCAGACGTATCTGCAGAAATAATCCAAAGGAGGCACTCGCAGTGATGCAACAAAGTGTTTAATATAGAGTGAACGTTTTCGGGGTATAATCCCCGTCCTCAGACTCCTGAAAAAAAAATCAAACAGTGCACTGTTTGATTTTTTTCAGGAGTCTGAGGACGGGGATTATACTCCGAAAACGTTCACTCTATATTAAACACTTTGTTGCATCACGGCGAGTGCCTCCTTTGGATTATATATATATATATATACACATATATATATATATATATATATACACACACACACATATATATATATATATTTTCTAAATTATCTATGAGCAAAACACATATAATCATAAAGATTACTATTGACAAAGATTCCTTTGAATCTTTCTGTCCCTTTCTAGATTCAGAAAAACTATGAATTAAATTACAAGATATCCTTAAAAGATTCTAAATATTTAAAGGGACAGCGATCTGTAAAATGGTTTTCCACTTCATCTGTTTTCCAATAACTTGTTATACCAGAGTATGTAATACATGAGGAATTACATCTTAAAATGTATTAATGTATTTTTGTATATGAATTAATTGGTTTCATTCTTTGTCATCACAAACCATTAAGATGGGCTGAGCTTGCAGGGATATAAAATATCCTTATTTTATTACTTTTTTTATACACACAAATGCTTCCAATATCTTAAACTATGTCTGTATACCAAAACCCAGTTAGAGAGAACAACTGAAACTTTTCTCTCCTAAAACCCACTGGGAGTGCAGTTTCTTCTGAGGTTTACATAACTTTGCGATAGCTAATACTTAGGTATTGAAATTGCCAGTATAGGTGTGGTTATCTCAGACAAAATCAACAATTTAAAATACCAAAATAAAAGTAAAGCATTATTTGTAAACAATCTAATACACTACAGAAGCCAAAATGGATAATTGGGAACAAATTAAGGGGGAGAACATTTTACAGTATACTGTCCCTTTAAGAGCTATAATACATTGTGTGCAAAAAAGCAGGAAGTAAAAATAAAATCTACATGGTCAGATTATTACCCTTCATAAACAGCTCTGATTTTTAGAATAATTACTGCAAGAGAGATCATCTCTTCAGTGCTACTCTGGATAATCTGCATCCTACAAAACACAAGTTGAAGTACAACCTGAATGTTATAGTATACCACATACTATTGGAAAGGCTGATCTGCCAATAATAGAACTAAAGGCAAATCACCACTACTCAGACAAAACCTTGTCAAGATATTGGGTCAGCAAAATCCTCTGAGAGCTCATTACTAAAGGAGCAGCAAGGCCATTGGTAAAATCTGTGGCATTAAAGAACCAGTGGGAAAATAAAAATACAGAACAGATATAGCAGACATACTCAAAGATACTTCTCCCAATAAAAAAAACACTAATAAAGAACATATACCCTCTGGTTACACAAGATAGAACCTAAAATATGAAAAAAAGCATCTAGAAAATACCTAGGGGCAGATTTATCATTGTCTAGACAGACAAGACACAGGCTGCAAACCTGCCTATCAGGGATTGTAAATTGTAGGCAACATTTACTGTTCATATTTATCACTGCATGACTGATGACAACACTACTACTACTCTCATGCAACTAACAAGAGCAGGGCTTGTCAATCACCATGGGTCGGTTTGGTGTAATTTTAATCTATCATCTCTAAAGTTGGTGAAGGATGTTTCATAAGCAGCAGTTCAATGCTGCATGATAAATATTGCATGAGCAAGTCTGCAACTGACATTTGCCCTTTAATAACTCTGCTATCTAGTATAGGTACAAAACCCGAGTGACTACCAAGCACAGGTACACACAGTGATCCAGAGTGATACCGAAAAATAGTTTGATGGGTGGTCTCAAACGTGCAGTAGCAGCAATTCATACTGAGAGAAGTTATACTTTGTTCTTCACATAGTAGTCCAAATATGCAGAAACCGTACTAACGTAAAAAGAATAAATACAAAGAGAGGACTTCCAACAATATACCAACCAGTTCTGAATATGATATAATTTAAGCATAAGATGAAAAGAATATAAAAACATTAATCGTTTTAAAAAGTTAATAAGAAAAACAAAACAAACACCGCTGAACATCTGGTCACTCGATGGATTTCTGAATCTATTACCTACAAATAACAGTTTTTATTTAATTTTAAATATGGCTTTTGTGTAATGTAGGCCAAGGCTCAGCTATAGGTTTTAATACAGAGTTGTAGATATGATACGGTTTCTCCGTCATTTCTTCTCATTTGACTATATCTCACAGGCAAATGCATTATGACTGAGATTTAAAGGACATGGTGATGAGTATGGAGTTTACAGTAAACATTTATTAGGTCTTGTACTACAAGAATCAAATAAACAAATCTGTCTTTATATCCAAGAGGCTGATTTTTGAGTATTTTTCACTTATTTTTGTAAATGAATCTCTCCAAAAATTGTGTACATGCAAGCCCAAGACCCTTGTAGCAAAATTATAGCCCTAGGATCAAAATACTTAATAACAATGAAATGGCTGGGGACAACAGGACAACCAGACAATGTGACCAGAGATTCCTGTCCATGGAAGTATCTGTAAAAAGTGTGATATTAAACTAACAGAGCTTTAAGGAACCCAAAGTGCAGGTTTATAGGTAATGGCTAATGTCTATTATACAGCCTGAGCGTTAATAAACACAGATGGAAAGATAGAAAATGGCTAATTTTAATAGTGGCTAAAACCTGATCAACTTTAAAGGTGCAGACCTGACTCACACATACCCCACAACACCATACAATCACTCAACAACTCAACATCTTAGGAGATTCATTTAGAAGGTGTGTGCATTTCAGAATATACACAGCAGCTCTAAATTGATTTAAGTAGTGTTTGTAATTTGTTAAAGAAAAAAAAAAAAAAAAAGGAGGATACTGCACACAGTAAACATTATCAATCTAAGGGCATTTCTATTCTAAACGTGTTTTTTCCCTGACCAGTCAAGGGCTGCACTTTTAAAGCATTAAAAATAAAATTAAAAAGACAACACTTATACGGAATGGGGGGATCAAAATTATTAAAGGCCAAAAAATAGTTAATTTTTGTGAAATGTGGATGATTACAAATAAAATTATTAAAAAAAAAAAAGTTTAGTACGACAGCAAAGTTACAAGGGAAAAAAATACACAGCTTTGTTGAAATACATCAGACTAGACTCTGCCTATACAAAAAAATTCCTCTAAAATAATTTCGGTAGTAAAATAAGAGTACTGGAGTTGTCTTTCCATTAAAGGTGAGAAGACTTGTTTTAACACTCCTTTGGGCTGTAATATCAGGAAAGGTAGGAGCAAAAACAGTTTAATGCTTGAAGAAAACTGTAGTTTGAGATTAGTATACAGCATGAGGAAAACGTTTCTCCTCCACCATTCCATAAACATCCTAAAGTGATCCATCCGGGAACACAAACCCTGCTCCTCCGGGAGGTTCAGTTCTTCCTTAACTCGTTATAAACAGGGATAGGAGAGCAGCAGCCATAGGAATTACTTAGTGCTATAGGGCAGTCCTCTGTCCAAACCACTGCTGCTGCCACCATCTGTAGGATCGGACTGAACGTTACCTTAGGTTAAAATAATGCTTGCATTATATTAATGTCTACCACCCTGTTAAAGCGGCAGCTTTCTATGCTACTGTCATTTGCCATAAAATGGTGCAAATAGCCCCTTTTTGACCCTTTAATGCACACTGCCAGTCACTAGGGCATGTTGTATAGTTGTAGGGTATCTGTAGCTCTTTTCGGATCCTAAACAGGGGCCCCCTCTGTTAGGGTGGCACTCCGAGGAGTCTGGCACTAACATTAATGGTGCTGGTTGGCGCTGGTCTTCTCTGCCAGATGCCTTAGGAAACTGTCATCATTTTGTCCCCGGTGGTTGAGTGCCTCACTCTTGAAAAGAGCTGGCGGTGGTGGCAGATGGGGAACTGGTGGAACCGCCAGATGATGTGGATGAGTGTGAGGGTGAAGGTGCAGGTGGGAAAATGGATGGGGAATTGGACGTGGTGGTAGGGCGCTTAGGGCATTAAGATTAAGTGGTGGCGTGGGACTTGTGGGTGGAGGGTGGCCTACAGAAAGGCTGTTAACACCCACCGAGGGGTTTGTAAGTGTGATCTGCAAGGCTGGTGGAACACCAACTGGACTGGTAACCCGAAAGCACTTCTCCTTGTGTGCCTTCAGCATATTTGAGAAACGGAAGCGCATTCCACACACATCACATGGGTAAGGTTTCTCTCCTGTGTGGGTTCTGCGATGGCGCTTCATGTTGGGGCGGCTGGTGAAACTCTTACCACAGATTTCACAGATAAAGGGTTTTTCTCCTGAAATGCAAAACACAAAAGCTGACAATTTGCAGGAAAACAAAAAACTGAAGCAAAGCAAATATATCCCTATATAGAAAAAAATGTAAAAAATAACTAACAAATAGTAATATCTTAATAGATTATCCTAATGACTAAAGTTATACCAATATACTAATCAGTATAAAAAACTTAAATTATGCTTACCTGATAATTTTATTTTCTTCAGATGAATAGAGTCCACCGCTGCATTCATTACTTTTGGGAAATAAGAACTTGGCCACCAGGAGGAGGCAAAGACACCCCAGCCAAAGGCTTAAATACTCATCCCACTTCCCTCATCCCCCAGTCATTCTGCCGAGGAACAAGGAACAGTAGAAGAAATATCAGGGTGAAAAGGTGCCAAAAGAATAAAAATACAGACGCTCCACATAAAAAAAAACCAAACAGGTGAGGAGCTGTGGACTCTTACCATCAGAAGAAAAGGAAATTATCAGGTAAGCATAATTTATGTTTTTCTTCTTAAATGGAAAGAGTCCACAGCTGCTTTCATTACAATACCCAAGCTATAGAGAACACTGAATGCCAAGACGGGAGGGTACAAGAGGCGACCCATTCTGAAGGCACCAGGCATGAAACACTACCCAACAAAACCCTGCTTCGTCCGAAGCCGGGAAAATGGAAAAGAAAAAAGGCCCCAAGGACACTGACCCGCAGATAGTCCAGAAGCCTAGCTAGAGACCACAAAATAAGACTCAACTGAGCTAACAGTCCCCCAGGAGACACCATCGGCCAGCAGTCGGTCCCCAACCGCTAGTGAAGGGAACACCAGCCCAAAATTCCCAAAGGGATAGGGCAAGGAGAACCAAAGGGAAACCGAAAGGTAATTCCCTAAAAGAAGAACTCCCAGAACGAGCCCAGCTTACAAAGACCCAAATGGGTCCTGTCAAACAATGGGAGGCAATGCCCAGACCAAACAAAGACCACAAGGATTAGGACCGGGCATCGGAACAGAGAAAACTTTCCTCTCAACATTGGGCGAAAGCAGCTAAGAAGACAACTGAAGACGGAGCCCTTAAAACATCAGAACACTGAAGTATACAAACATAGAATACGTGTAGCAGACCCAGAGGGTGTAAACACCTGAGTCAAGAACACACAGTCATCAGGATGACAAAGAAAGAAATACTTGCTGAGAAGTAAAAAGCGGACAAACAAGAGATCAGATTGCAAAAACTCCAGGACAGAGAGCACACTCCAGGCAATCCAAGCCGCCAGACCGGCACATAGGTCTCAAAAAGGGAGAAGGCACAGAACCGCAACAAGGCCCACTGCACCCCCGAAGATGAACAACAATCTCAGAACCTACTCCCAAGCTGGTCTGAAAACAGGGGAACAAAAGACCCCCCCCCACCAGCTGACAAAAAAGCGAAAGAATGGCCCCAGCCATTCCAACAGGGCTCGGGTGCCCACCCGAAACTCCTTGGAGACAGACAAGGCCAAAGAATCGAGCAAAAAAAGGTCCAACATAGTCTCAATGCAGAGCCAACAAGACTCCATATAGAACAGAACAACCCAGAGAGTATGTACTCTTCAACATAGGTTAAATCCTCTGTTCCACCTCCTGAAGTCCTAAGACAAGGACCACACCTCCGTAAGCAGGAGAACAAGCCCCCCTAAGAAAAAGGGTCAGCAAATACAGAGCACCTGCCCCTAAGACACAAGGCCACAGGCTGAACAAGAGATCAATCTTCAACGCAGATGAACTTGGAAGGAATCCCCCTAGAAATTAGCCTGCTATCACACAAACAAGGTGCAATAGCTGCAGCGGATACCCTGCCAATCCTTCGCCTGCAGAAACACAAAGCCATCAGGTTACCTTAGCAAACTGTCCAAGGGAAACCATTGAATAAGCGTTGGTCTCATAAAACCTGGTCAACTGGGACCAGGTCAACTAGCCAGACCAAAGGTCATAGCCCAAGTTCCCTGGAAGTGGAGAACCCCGAACCCGCCCTGAAGTCTGCAAAATCCGGTAACAACCCGCAACGGGAACCAAAAGGGAAAACGCTGAGCGGAAGCCTCAGCAACTGGAAGAACAAGGGCGAAGACAGGTCCAAGCCCCCAATTGTTTAAAACAATATCCCAGAAACTCAACACCCCGTCTGATATAAAAAACAGACCCACAGGGAGATATCAATCCAATGTCAGAATAAATAAAAAGAGAGAAGCGCTCAATAACATAATAGCTTGTTCTATGGATAGTTACCACCCAAGAATCAGCCTCTTTTTGCTCAACATGTGCCTTTCACTGAGAAGAACTTTCCTGAAGCATATCAGTCTGATCCTGACTTAACAGTCCAGTCCCAAAATACCAGGCAATCCCTCTCTGAACGAGAGAAACAGCAAAACCCCAGACGTACGTTTCGGCCTAGTGTGGGCCTCGTCAGTGAGGTGCAGCCAAATTCCTCTAGGGACACTGAGCAACGGGTCCACGTCTGGATTCCCGCATCACACTTAGGGAGACTTCCCTAGGTGTCATAATTTGCATAAATAAAAAGAGAGAAGCGCTCAACCTGGGAAAAAACAATAACATAATAGCTTGTTCTATGGCTAGTTACCACCCAAGAAGCAGCCTCTTTTTGCTCAACATGTGCCTTTCACAGAGAAGAACTTTCCTGAAGCATATCAGTCTGATCCTGACTTAAAGGGACATTATACACTCATTTTTTCTTTGCATAAATGTTTTGTAGATGATCTATTTATATAGCCCATAAAGTTTTTTTTTTTAAATAAATGTATAGTTTTGCTTATTTTTAAATAACATTGCTCTGATTTTTAGACTCCTAACCAAGCCCCAAAGTTTTATGTGAATACTGTCAGCTACCTTCTCCAGCTTGCTCCTGTTTGTGTAAAGGGTCTTTTCATATGCAAAAGAAGGGGGAGGGGGGGAGTGTCTTATTTGCCACTTGCAGTGGGCTTTCCAGCTGCATTTTCAACAGAGCCAAACTGACAGCTTCTAAGTAAGTTTTTAAACAGTTTTATACTGGATTTTTATATCAGTATCTGTGCATATTATTCTTTATAGTAGTGTCTATTACATGCAGTTATATGAAAATGAGTGTATACTGTCCCTTTAACAGTACAGTCTAGAGAGGGATTGCCTGGTATTTCGGGGCTATTTTCGAGCGCTTCTCTCTATGCAATATCCAGAATAGCCTGGATAATGAGAACACCTCACAAGTCCCGACCGAAGGAAGAGACCACCCCTTGGCCGAAGTCCAACAACCCAAAGGAGCTAAGGCATCTCAAATCAAGACACTAGAGCCCATAGGCGTTCGAACTGCCACAAGACGTCCAAAGCAAGGGGATACCTTGAGGACAAAGTCACTCGAGCAAGGCTAGTCTCCACATCATACAAGAACTATTGGAACAGTGTTCCACAGAAAGAAATGCTTGGGTAGCACTCTATGCCCAGAATAATGTAGAGGCAGGAAAATATGTAATTAAAATATAACTTTTATTGTTACAAATAAACAATTTTAAATGTAACAATAAAAGTTATATTTTAATTACATATTTTCCTGCCTCTACATTAGTCTGGGCATACCCAAGCATTTCTTTATGTGGAACACTGTTCCAATAGTTCTTGTATGATTAAAAATAATGCTAGCACCACTCCTCAGATTTAGACGATACACAAACCAGGGTAATATATACCTTTTAAAAATCAATTTGAAATAAGAGGAGCTTGCCTTTATAGTGCCCTTGTCAAACTTGTGTGTATGAATTAGTCTCCACATCACCTCCAATACGAGTCAGAGGATCACATGAAAAAAAGGATGCAGAACCCAAAGCAGAACCCAAAGGAGACCCCAATGTCCTCAAAAAGGAACAACCATTTCCCGAAGGGAAAACCAGGACCCCAAAAGGACCATGGAAGGAACAAGTCCGAAAGGACAATTTCCAGAGCCTCAGAAAGGTCAAACCGCCCAAGACAGCAGTAAGGAGGCACTAAGCCCCCAATCCTCCTACGTGAGGAAGAACACACTCAGTCCCAAGAGTATCGGAAGAAAAAGAGTGACGCAGCGGAACTCCACTGACCCAGTCAACCAGCTTGAAGGCTAAATAAGGACTGATAATAAAGATAAATCAACAATCAGGAGATTACGTCATCCCCTCATGTCTAATGAGGTGAGCCATTCGAAGTAGAATACTGCAGATTCCCGTATCCATTAAGGATAGGGTCCTCTAATAACTCAAAAACGTGTTTAAATAAATCGCGAAGGCGCGCTATTCTGTAACGAAAGGCACAACACTCAGGACAGCTACACCCGCAGGGAACTGCATAGGCCCACCCAAGGCCAGGAAACCCGTGACAATAGGGCACAAGCACAAATGCAAATAAACGTCTGGACTTTGCAGACACAATCGCCAAAAATATGTAAAAGCGAAAATGTGCTGCGACCTCCGGGGGGGGAACAAACCATCCTGCAAGGAGGGATAAACATAACCGGGTTACCGCATGTGTAGTAGTAGGGAGTGGTAGGGAACTCGCCTTGCGGAGGACAGAACCCCCAGAGGCAGATGGGCTCAGCGGTCCCTTGATTCCCCGAGCCCGAGGAACAAGGCGCTCGAGAAGGCATACAGAACATAATTGATTTACCTGTGTCAATGGGGCCAATTCGCATTCTTCACAAGTCGAAGAATCTGAATCTGAAAGTTGAACAGTATCAGCATCAGAATCCTCCATAAATGGATAGAGAATATATTAATATGGACTATAAGAAAACAAATTCAAAACGGCACCTGACACCCACAATGGCTGGGGCACTCACCACCTCCTATGAACCAGACACTGGCAGACTAGAATTTTTCCGTTGCCACACGTCAGGAATGCGGAAATAGAAGACCAGATCGTAAACATGCCCAGTCACAAGGTGAACTGTATAGTAAAAAAAAAAAAGCGCGCCCAACCATAAGGTCGCGTCAATTCCAAAGGCCTTTTTGTTCCAAGCCAGGAGTCCAGTTAACACTACACATAAGCAGATTGAATCACATAACAAACATTATTAAAAAAAACCCTGATCAATAATCCCCCTCAAGAGATATTAACCCTCGATTCCAAGATACCAAAAGGAGTCTCACCGAGACCCTATATTCTTTATAAGTCCCGCAAGATGGCCCTTACAGGAAACAAATAAGTTACAGTACATTCTGATTAAGTAAAAGGAAACGATCTTACCGCCGTGGAATAGGAACACGGCCCTTCAAGAGTAACGGATAGTAGCAGCGCCTCCGCCATGGACTCGAGAGAAGAAAGCAGGCAGCGAAGCGAAGTTCGACAATGTTGACTGCTTGTGGAGCTGTTAACATGAGTCGGGTGGTTTTGCAGAAAGACTCTCCCTGCATCTCCGGACTAACTTTCATCCAAGACCTCACTGAAAAACTGATAGGATTACTTATAACTTCCGTCCCATGCCGAAGAGTACTACCCTCCATAAGAGACAAACAAACTTCTGACACTTCTCTGCCAACCTCCTGGGACAAAAGGCAAAGAATGACTGGGGGATGAGGGAAGTGGGAGGAGTATTCAAGCCTTTGGCTGGGGTGTCTTTGCCTCCTCCTGGTGGCCAGGTTCTTATTTCCCAAAAGTAATGAATGCAGCTGTGGACTCTTTCCATTTATGAAGAAAATACCCCACCTAATTTATAACCTGTGAACGTGAAACCACCAAAAGTTTTAAAACACAAAGGTTATAAAATAGGAAAAATTAAATCAATCAATGATCAGTGTATTGTGCTTATACATTTACAAAGTAGTTTCCATACATAGTACATAAACGTTGTAAAAAAAGAAAAGTTACTGTTTATCCAAATGTTTCTATTTTTACAACAATATTTAATATCTTAAAGTTGATAATGCCTCAGTTATGGGGAACATGTATGAGTGCTGCTTCTCCGAATACAGTATCCATGGACTTGTAAACAGACTGAAAATCAGTGCTTGCTGTACTTTTAAATCTTGTGTGTCTGTCTACATTTTAGGGGCACTTAGCAATAAATGTTGAGGCTTTTAATGTGAATCGGAGGTGCAAATCTCTTGTGTATTTTGTTTTTGAAAATTTGCATACAAAATTAAATTTATAAAAAAATAAAATTAATTTTAAAGACCAAATATAAGTGTATTAGCAGATTCAGTCGCTAAGTAATAAAGCGAAATACAGTGGGGGTATTGAAAATAATCACATTTTGTTGCTTTGCAGCACAGTTTTTGCTTATCCAGTTCTAATAACTCCAATTTATAACATCCAAATGAAAGATATAACACCAACATGTCAAGTAAAAATAAAGCCAAATCAAAAACAGAATCAGAGTTGGAAAAAGGATCACCCCCCTATGTCAGTATTTTGTTGAACAACCTTTTGCTTTAATTACAGCTTTTAGTCTGTTGGGATATGTCTCTACTAACTGTGCACATCTAGTCTGTGCAATATTTGCCCACTCTTCTTTGCAGAACTGCTCCAGTCCAGCAATATTTGATGGTGACCGTTTGTGGACTGCAGTCTTCAAGTCATGTCACAGATATTCAATGGAGTTTAAGTCTGGGCTCTGACTAGGCCATGGGACATTCACCTTTTTCTCCTTCAACCACTGTGTGGTCATTTTTGGTGTGTGCTTTGGGTCTTTGTCCTGTTGAAAGGTAAACCTTTTTTCCCCATTGACAACTTCCTGGCAGAGGGCAGCAGATTTTCTTCAAGACTTTGACAGTATTTTGCCCTATTCGTTGTTCCTTCTATACTGACAAGTGCTCCAGTGCCTGCTGCAGAGAAACACTCCCATAACAGGATATTACCACCTCCATGCTTTACTGTAGGTATAGTGTTATTTGGATAGTGAGCTATATTGGATTTCCTCCAGACATATCGTTTGGTGTTGAAAGTAATTAAATTTTAGTCTCTTCTGACAGAACACCTTTTCTCCAACATAGGTGTGTCCGGTCCACGGCGTCATCCTTACTTGTGGGATATTCTCTTCCCCAACAGGAAATGGCAAAGAGCCCAGCAAAGCTGGTCACATGATCCCTCCTAGGCTCCGCCTACCCCAGTCATTCTCTTTGCCGTTGTACAGGCAACATCTCCACGGAGATGGCTTAGAGTTTTTTAGTGTTTAACTGTAGTTTTTATTATTCAATCAAGAGTTTGTTATTTTGAAATAGTGCTGGTATGTACTATTTACTCAGAAACAGAAAAGAGATGAAGATTTCTGTTTGTATGAGGAAAATGATTTTAGCAACCGTCACTAAAATCCATGGCTGTTCCACACAGGACTGTTGAGAGCAATTAACTTCAGTTGGGGGAACAGTGTGCAGTCTCTTGCTGCTTGAGGTATGACACATTCTAACAAGACGATGTAATGCTGGAAGCTGTCATTTTCCCTATGGGATCCGGTAAGCCATGTTTATTCAGCAAGTAAATAAGGGCTTCACAAGGGCTTATTAAGACTGTAGACTTTTTCTGGGCTAAATCGATTCATTATTAACACATATTTAGCCTTGAGGAATCATTTTATCTGGGTATTTTGATATAATAATATCGGCAGGCACTGTATTAGACACCTTATTCTTTAGGGGCTTTCCCAAAGCATAAGCAGAGCCTCATTTTCGCGCCGGTGTTGCGCACTTGTTTTTGAGAGGCATGGCATGCAGTCGCATGTGAGAGGAGCTCTGATACTTAGAAAAGACTTTCTGAAGGCGTCATTTGGTATCGTATTCCCCTTTGGGCTTGGTTGGGTCTCAGCAAAGCAGATACCAGGGACTGTAAAGGGGTTAAAGTTCAAAACGGCTCCGGTTCCGTTATTTTAAGGGTTAAAGCTTCCAAATTTGGTGTGCAATACTTTTAAGACTTTAAGACACTGTGGTGAAAATTTGGTGAATTTTGAACAATTCCTTCATGTTTTTTCGCAATTGCAGTAATAAAGTGTGTTCAGTTTAAAATTTAAAGTGACAGTAACGGTTTTATTTTAAAACGTTTTTGTACTTTGTTATCAAGTTTATGCCTGTTTAACATGTCTGAACTACCAGATAGACTGTGTTCTGAATGTGGGGAAGCCAGAATTCCTATTCATTTAAATAAATGTGATTTATGTGATAATGACAATGATGCCCAAGATGATTCCTCAAGTGAGGGGAGTAAGCATGGTACTGCATCATTCCCTCCTTCGTCTACACGAGTCTTGCCCACTCAGGAGGCCCCTAGTACATCTAGCGCGCCAATACTCCTTACTATGCAACAATTAACGGCTGTAATGGATAATTCTGTCAAAAACATTTTAGCCAAAATGAACACTTATCAGCGTAAGCGCGGCTGCTCTGTTTTAGATACTGAAGAGCATGACGACGCTGATAATATTTCCGAAGGGCCCCTAACCCAGTCTGATGGGGCCAGGGAGGTTTTGTCTGAGGGAGAAATTACTGATTCAGGGAACATTTCTCAACAGGCTGAACCTGATGTGATTGCATTTAAATTTAAGTTGGAACATCTCCGCATTCTGCTTAAGGAGGTATTATCCACTTTGCATGATTGTGACAAGTTGGTCATCCCAGAGAAACTATGTAAAATGGACAAGTTCCTAGAGGTGCCGGGGCTTCCAGAAGCTTTTCCTATACCCAAGCGGGTGGCGGACATTGTTAATAAGGAATGGGAAAGGCCCGGTATTCCTTTCGTCCCTCCCCCCATATTTAAAAAATTGTTTCCTATGGTCGACCCCAGAAAGGACTTATGGCAGACAGTCCCCAAGGTCGAGGGAGCGGTTTCCACTTTAGAAAAAACGCACCACTATACCCATAGAGGATAGTTGTGCTCTCAAAGATCCTATGGATAAAAAATTAGAAGGTTTGCTTAAAAAGATGTTTGTTCAGCAAGGTTACCTTCTACAACCAATTTCATGCATTGTCCCTGTCGCTACAGCCGCATGTTTCTGGTTCGATGATCTGATAAAGGCGGTCGATAGTGATTCTCCTCCTTTTGAGGAGATTATGGACAGAATCAATGCTCTCAAATTGGCTAATTCTTTCACCCTAGACGCCACTTTGCAATTGGCTAGGTTAGCGGCTAAGAATTCTGGGGTTGCTATTGTGGCGCGCAGAGCGCTTTGGTTGAAATCTTGGTCGGCTGATGCGTCTTCCAAGAACAAGCTACTTAACATTCCTTTCAAGGGGAAAACGCTGTTTGGCCCTGACTTGAAAGAGATTATCTCTGATATCACTGGGGGTAAGGGCCACGCCCTTCCTCAGGATCGGCCTTTCAAGGCAAAAAATAAACCTAATTTTCGTCCCTTTCGTAGAAACGGACCAGCCCAAGGTGCTACGTCCTCTAAGCAAGAGGGTAATACTTCTCAAGCCAAGCCAGCTTGGAGACCAATGCAAGGCTGGAACAAGGGAAAGCAGGCCAAGAAACCTGCCACTGCTACCAAGACAGCATGAAATGTTGGCCCCCGATCCGGGACCGGATCTGGTGGGGGGCAGACTCTCTCTCTTCGCTCAGGCTTGGGCAAGAGATGTTCTGGATCCTTGGGCGCTAGAAATAGTCTCCCAAGGTTATCTTCTGGAATTCAAGGGACTTCCCCCAAGGGGGAGGTTCCACAGGTCTCAGTTGTCTTCAGACCACATAAAAAGACAGGCATTCTTACATTGTGTAGAAGACCTGTTAAAAATGGGAGTGATTCATCCTGTTCCATTAAGAGAACAAGGGATGGGGTTCTACTCCAATCTGTTCATAGTTCCCAAAAAAGAGGGAACGTTCAGACCAATCTTAGATCTCAAGATCTTAAACAAGTTTCTCAAGGTTCCATCGTTCAAGATGGAAACCATTCGAACTATTCTTCCTTCCATCCAGGAAGGTCAATTCATGACCACGGTGGATTTAAAGGATGCGTATCTACATATTCCTATCCACAAGGAACATCATCGGTTCCTAAGGTTCGCATTCCTGGACAAACATTACCAGTTCGTGGCGCTTCCTTTCGGATTAGCCACTGCTCCAAGGATTTTCACAAAGGTACTAGGGTCCCTTCTAGCTGTGCTAAGACCAAGGGGCATTGCTGTAGTACCTTACTTGGACGACATTCTGATTCAAGCGTCGTCCCTTCCTCAAGCAAAGGCTCACACGGACATTGTCCTGGCCTTTCTCAGATCTCACGGATGGAAAGTGAACGTGGAAAAGAGTTCTCTATCCCCGTCAACAAGGGTTCCCTTCTTGGGAACAATAATAGACTCCTTAGAAATGAGGATTTTTCTGACAGAGGCCAGAAAAACAAAACTTCTAGACTCTTGTCGGATACTTCATTCCGTTCCTCTTCCTTCCATAGCTCAGTGCATGGAAGTGATCGGGTTGATGGTAGCGGCAATGGACATAGTTCCTTTTGCGCGCATTCATCTAAGACCATTACAACTGTGCATGCTCAGTCAGTGGAATGGGGACTATACAGACTTGTCTCCGAAGATACAAGTAAATCAGAGGACCAGAGACTCACTCCGTTGGTGGCTGTCCCTGGACAACCTGTCACAAGGGATGACATTCCGCAGACCAGAGTGGGTCATTGTCACGACCGACGCCAGTCTGATGGGCTGGGGCGCGGTCTGGGGATCCCTGAAAGCTCAGGGTCTTTGGTCTCGGGAAGAATCTCTTCTACCGATAAATATTCTGGAACTGAGAGCGATATTCAATGCTCTCAAGGCTTGGCCTCAGCTAGCGAGGGCCAAGTTCATACGGTTTCAATCAGACAACATGACAACTGTTGCGTACATCAACCATCAGGGGGGAACAAGGAGTTCCCTAGCGATGGAAGAAGTGACCAAAATCATTCTATGGGCGGAGTCTCACTCCTGCCACCTGTCTGCTATCCACATCCCAGGAGTGGAAAATTGGGAAGCGGATTTTCTGAGTCGTCAGACATTGCATCCGGGGGAGTGGGAACTCCATCCGGAAATCTTTGCCCAAGTCACTCAGCTGTGGGGCATTCCAGACATGGATCTGATGGCCTCTCGTCAGAACTTCAAAGTTCCTTGCTACGGGTCCAGATCCAGGGATCCCAAGGCGGCTCTAGTGGATGCACTAGTAGCACCTTGGACCTTCAAACTAGCTTATGTGTTCCCGCCGTTTCCTCTCATCCCCAGGCTGGTAGCCAGGATCAATCAGGAGAGGGCGTCGGTGATCTTGATAGCTCCTGCGTGGCCACGCAGGACTTGGTATGCAGATCTGGTGAATATGTCATCGGCTCCACCTTGGAAGCTACCTTTGAGACGAGACCTTCTTGTTCAGGGTCCGTTCGAACATCCGAATCTGGTTTCACTCCAGCTGACTGCTTGGAGATTGAACGCTTGATTTTATCGAAGCGAGGGTTCTCAGATTCTGTTATCGATACTCTTGTTCAGGCCAGAAAGCCTGTAACTAGAAAGATTTACCACAAAATTTGGAAAAAATATATCTGTTGGTGTGAATCTAAAGGATTCCCTTGGGACAAGGTTAAGATTCCTAGGATTCTATCCTTCCTTCAAGAAGGATTGGAAAAGGGATTATCTGCAAGTTCCCTGAAGGGACAGATTTCTGCCTTGTCGGTGTTACTTCACAAAAAACTGGCTGCTGTGCCAGATGTTCAAGCCTTTGTTCAGGCTCTGGTTAGAATTAAGCCTGTTTACAAAACTTTGACTCCTCCTTGGAGTCTCAATTTAGTTCTTTCAGTTCTTCAGGGGGTTCCGTTTGAACCCTTGCATTCCGTTGATATTAAGTTATTATCTTGGAAAGTTTTGTTTTTAGTTGCAATTTCTTCTGCCAGAAGAGTTTCAGAATTATCTGCTCTGCAGTGTTCTCCTCCTTATCTGGTGTTCCATGCAGATAAGGTGGTTTTACGTACTAAACCTGGTTTTCTTCCAAAAGTTGTTTCTAACAAAAACATTAACCAGGAGATTATCGTACCTTCTCTGTGTCCGAAACCAGTTTCAAAGAAGGAACGTTTGTTGCACAATTTGGATGTTGTTCGCGCTCTAAAATTCTATTTGGATGCTACAAGGGATTTTAGACAAACATCTTCCTTGTTTGTTGTTTATTCCGGTTAAAGGAGAGGTCAAAAAGCAACTTCTACCTCTCTCTCTTTTTGGATTAAAAGCATCATCAGATTGGCTTACGAGACTGCCGGACGGCAGCCTCCCGAAAGAATCACAGCTCATTCCACTAGGGCTGTGGCTTCCACATGGGCCTTCAAGAACGAGGCTTCTGTTGATCAGATATGTAGGGCAGCGACTTGGTCTTCACTGCACACTTTTACCAAATTTTACAAGTTTGATACTTTTGCTTCTTCTGAGGCTATTTTTGGGAGAAAGGTTTTGCAAGCCGTGGTGCCTTCCATTTAGGTGACCTGATTTGCTCCCTCCCTTCATCCGTGTCCTAAAGCTTTGGTATTGGTTCCCACAAGTAAGGATGACGCCGTGGACCGGACACACCTATGTTGGAGAAAACAGAATTTATGTTTACCTGATAAATTACTTTCTCCAACGGTGTGTCCGGTCCACGGCCCGCCCTGGTTTTTTTAATCAGGTCTGATAATTTATTTTCTTTAACTACAGTCACCACGGTACCATATGGTTTCTCCTATGCAAATATTCCTCCTTAACGTCGGTCGAATGACTGGGGTAGGCGGAGCCTAGGAGGGATCATGTGACCAGCTTTGCTGGGCTCTTTGCCATTTCCTGTTGGGGAAGAGAATATCCCACAAGTAAGGATGACGCCGTGGACCGGACACACCGTTGGAGAAAGTAATTTATCAGGTAAACATAAATTCTGTTTTTCCATGTGGCCTCAGAATCTCCTAGGTGTGTTATGGCAATGCTCAGTTGTGACTTTTTCCTTGCAACTCTCCCTTACAAGCCACATTTGTGGAGAATTTGTGATATTGTCATCACATGCACACAATGACCACTCTTTGTGATAAATTCCGGCAACTGCTTCAGAGTTGCTGTGGGCCTTTTGGTAGCCTCTCTGACCAGTTTCCTCCTGGCTCTTTAATCCAGTTTGGAGCGACGTCCTGATCCAGAGAGGGTCTGTGTAGTACAAAATACCTTCCACTTCTTAATAACATACTTCACTGTGCTTTTAGGCATTGATAAAGCCTTTGATATTTTTTTGCATCTATCTCCTGACTTGTGCCTGTCCACAACAATATTCGGAGATCTTTTGACAGTGCCTTGCCACCCTTAGTTGATTATTTGCTTCAGTTGCATTACCAGGGACTGAGATGCTCCAGGAAAGCTCTTTTCATGCTGAGCTAATCAATATGCCCACAGCTGATGACAGTTGAAGGTCAAAAAGCTTTGTGTGTGCCGTTGAGAAGGTGATTAGCTACACCTGATTGAGTTTACAAGTAATTTTAGGAGGGGGTGATCCTTTTTGCAACTCAGTGATTCTGTTTTTGAATCGTCTATTTTTGCCTGACATGTTGGTGTTATATTTATCACTTTGATGTTATAAGTTGCACTGAGTAATTACAACTGGATAAACAAAAGCTGTGTGTCTTAGTTTCAGGCTGCAAAGCAACAAAATGTGATTATTTTCAAAGGGGTGATTCTTTTCAATACACACTGTATCAGTAATGCAAATATTTCTGTCTCTCTTTCAATGGGGATATTAGGTCCAAATTAATAACTACTAAAGATACAGCATAGACAAGAGACAGATGAGTTGGTCAGTGAGGGTAAAATAGTTTATGTTTTGTTCATTTAAGAAACGTTTCTGAGACATTTTTCAAGGAAAAGAGGGGAGGAAATAAACTATAAATGCTACTGAAGAGTGCAATGAATTTGTCATGAAGGAGGGCAAACGATCTGTCATCAATGACTAGAGAGGGCAATGATTCTGTAACTAAGGAGCAGAGAGGGTACGGGCTCTGACTCTGTTTAGCAAAGATGGACAAAAAAGGACTTGACACTAAGCAGAGAAAGTGAGATGGGTTTTGAAAGACAGGGAAGAGGAAAGCAATGTCTCACCAGTGTGCGTTTTCATGTGTTCATCAAAGTACTGCTTCATGTTGAAGTCCTTTCCACACCATTGGCACATAAACTGCTTGTGCCCGATGTGGATACTCATATGTGATCTCAACTGGTATTTGTATTGGAACCTCTCATCACAGTTCTGTGGGACAGAAGACCATTTGTAGTACAGTTAAAGCTGCCAGCTCATAGCAAGATAGACAGTATCATAAGAGAAAGAGACACAAATATTATATAACATAGCAATAAACTACAGCAAACTATAATTCAGTTGTAACTTCTCCACAACAGCCATGGTTTTCTTCTTCCTGAACCTATGAATTTGATACCGCCTTTACCAGAAATGCTATTCTTCTTGCCCACCACAAAAAAAAAAACCCAACAACTTTGATTTCATATCAGTGCAAAACAGAGTGCAAGCTATTTGCCAATACATTAACAGCACAAGGTTATATGATGTTATGAGAGGGGTTGTACAAATAGGATTTGTATAATTAGTACTGTAAGTCATTAAATCAAACCAAAGTTAGTTTTGTGTGCCTCAAGAAAAAAAAGAGAATGAACAGAGGGAAGCCACAAGAGAAAAAAGAGAGGAGTGTTAAAAGAAAACTGACAGGAGAGAGCCACAAAATTAGAGGGAAAAAGGAAAAAAAGAAAGGGAAACCAAAAAGCAGAGATAGAGGTGAGCCACAAGAGAACAGTGTGTGGGGGCAAAGAGATAAAGCTATTAAAGGAGACAAGAAAACAAAAATGTAACACATAAAGGAACAAGGGGGAGAGAGACATGGGGAAACCCAAGAACACAGAAGAAATATGAGAAACAGGTAGTGAGATGCAACACTAGTAAAGAACAAAACAAAAAAAACAAAAAAAAAATGTATGCTTACCTGATAAATTTCTTTCTTTCCGGATATGGCGAGTCCACAACTTATTCTCTCAGGAGGCTGCTGTCTAGCAGTCTCATAAGCAAAACGGATAATACTTCGCAACAAGAGAGAAAGCGAAGTAGTAGTAGCTTTCTGACCCTTACGCTTTCCAGAAAAACAAACAAACAAGGCAGAGGACTGACGAGAATCCTTAATCGCTTAAAGGTAGAATTTTAGAGCATGCACAATATCCAAGTTGTGCAACAAACGTTCCTTATGACAAGAAGGATTAGGACATAGAGAAGGAACAACTATTTCTTGGTTAATATTTGTACCTGAAACCACTTTAGGCAGAAAACCCAACTTAGTACTGAGAACCACCTTACCAGCATGGAAGATAAGGTCAGGGGCAGGGCAGAGAGCTCTGAGACCCTCCGAGCAGAAGAAATAGCAACAAGAAACAAAACCTTCCAAGATAACAACTTAATATCTATGGAATGTAAAGGCTCAAACAGAGCCTGTTGCAAAACCTTAAGAACTAAGTTAAGGCTCCAAGGAGGAGCAACAGACTTAAAGACAGGCCTGATTCTGACCAGGGCCTGACAAAATGATTGAACATCTGGCACATCCGCCAGACGCTTATGTAACAAAACGGATAATGCAGAAATCTGACCCTTCAGAGAACTGGCTGATAAACCTTTCTCCAGACCTTCCTGGAGAAAAGAAAAAATTCTAGGAATTCTGACCCTACTCCAAGAGTAGCCCTTAGATTCACACCAATAAAGATATTTACACCATATCTTATGGTAAATCTTTCTAGTAACATGCTTGCAAGCCTGAATCATGGTCTCAATGACCGACTCAGAAAAACCACGCTTAGACAACACTAAGCGTTTAATCTCCAAGCAGTCAGTTTCAGAGAAACAAGCTATTATAATTACAGATGCTTTCTCCTGTTTGATACAAGCAGTGACTTGTGGAAGGGGAGCAAACTGAGGAAACAGGTATGCTAGACTAAAGACCCAAGGTACCGCTAGCTAGAGCATCTATTAGGACGGCCTGAAGATCTCTCAACCTTGAGCCGTACCTCAGAAGCTTGGCGCATCAGGATCCAACTCCGGCATCCCCCATTTGAGGGTTAACCTGGAGAACACTTCCAGATGGAGAGCCCACTCCCCGGGATGAAAAGTCTTTCTACTCAGAAAATCCGCTTCCCAGTTGTCCACCCCTGGAATGTGGATGGCAGATAGACAACAATTGTGGGTTTCCGGAATAATCCGAGCCACCTCCTTCATGGCTAAGGAACTCCGAGTTCCTCCCTGGTGGTTGATGCAAGCCACTGAGGTGATATTGTCCGACTGGAACCTGATAAACCGGGCTAAGTGCAACTGAGGCCATGCTATCAGAGCATTGTAAATCGCTTTCAACTCCAAGATATTTATGGGGAGAGCAGACTCCTCCCGAGTCCATAGGCCCTGCACCTTTAACGAGTCCCAGACAGCTCCCCAGCCCAGCGGGCTGGCATCCGTGGTTACAATGACCCAGGAAGGAAGCCGGAAGCATGTGCCTCAAGAAATGTGCCTCAAGATATATGCCCCTGAGAACACCACCACGGGAGAGAATCTCTTGTCGACTGATCTAGATCTATCCTCTGAGACAGATCCGAGTGATCCCCGTTCCATTGTCTGAACATACATAGCTGTAGTGCTTTCAAATGGAATCAAGCAAAGGGAATGATGTCCATGGGACCAACCATCAGACCAATTAACTCCATACATTGAGCCACTGATGGCCGAACAGTAGACTGTGGAGAGAAGCAAGGAGAGAATTTTGGATTTTCTGACCTCTGTCAGAAAGATCTTCATAGACAGAGAATCTATTACGGTGCCTAAGAAAACCACCCTTGTATCTGGAACAAGGGAACTCTTTTCCAGATTCACTTTCCATCCATGGGAACATAGAAAAGACAACAAGATGTCTGTATGAGAGTTTGCTTGTTGAAAAGATGGCGCCTGAACCAAGATGTCGTCCAGGTAGGGTGCCACTGCAATTCCCCAAGCCCTGATCCCTGCCAAGAGAGTGCCCAGAATCTTTGAGAAAATTCTGGGAGCTGCGCAAGGCCGAACGGAAGAGTCACAAAATGAAAAAGTGTTTGTCTAGAAAGGCAAATATCAGGTACTTGTAATGATCCCTGTGAATGGGAACATGCAGATACGCATCCTTCAGGTATATGGTCGTCATAAACTGACCCTCTTGAACCAAGGGTAGGATGGACCGAATGGTCTCCATCTTGATGGATGGTACACTGAGAAACTTGTTAAGACATTTTAAGTTTAAAATAGGCAGAAAGGTTCCCTTTTTTTGGGAACCACAAACTGATTGGAATAGAATCCCAGACCCTGTTCCCTTTCGGGGACAGGAACTATTACTCCCATGGGAGAAAGGTCCCAAACGCAATTTAATAATGCCTCTCTTTTTATCTGGTCTGCAGATAATCTTGAGAGAAGAATCCTGCCCTTGAGAGGAAAGGTCTTGAATTCTATTTTGTAACCCTAGGACACTATGTCCACAGCCCAAGGGTCTGGGACATCTTATACCAAAGCCGGATAATACAGAGAAAGTCTGCCCCCCACTTGGTCCAGGTCCAGACCTGGGCAACCCCTTCATGCTGACTTAGACTGAGCTACGGATTTCTTAGATTACTTTCCCTTGTTTGAAGACTGATTGGGTTTCCAAGACGACTTGGAGTGATCCTGCTTGGAAGAGGGAGAGGAAGACTTTCCATTGGGATTACAAAAAGGAACGGAAATTACTGTCTCGTCCTTTAGATCTATTTTTCTTGTCTTGAGGTAGAAAAGACCCTTTCCCACCAGTAATGTCAGAGATGATTTCTGGCAACCCAGGGCCAAACAAGGTCTTACCCTTGTAAGGAAGAGCTAAAATCTTGGACTTAGAGGTCACATATGCTGACCATGATTTCAGCCACAAAGCCCTGCAGGCTAGCACAGCAAAGCCAGAAATCTTGGCTCCTAGCTTAATAACCTGCATGGTGAATTAGAAAATCAGAAATAAAGGAATTGGCTATCTTGAGAGCGTTAATCCTATCTTGGATTTCCTCCAAAGGAGTCTCAACCTGAAGAGACTCATACAGGGCATCGAACCAATAAGATGCCGCACTGGACACCGTGGATATACAAACTGCCGGTTGCCACTAAAGGCCTTGATGAACATACATCTTCAAAAAAGCCTCCAGCTTCTTATCCATAGGATCTTTAAAAGATCAGCTATACTCTATAGGAATGGTAGTTCTCTTAGCCAGAGTAGAAAACAGAATTTATGTTTACCTGATAAATTACTTTCTCCAACGGTGTGTCCGGTCCACGGCGTCATCCTTACTTGTGGGATATTCTCTTCCCCAACAGGAAATGGCAAAGAGCCCAGCAAAGCTGGTCACATGATCCCTCCTAGGCTCCGCCTTCCCCAGTCATTCGACCGACGTAAAGGAGGAATATTTGCATAGGAGAAATCATATGATACCGTGGTGACTGTAGTTAAAGAAAATAAATTATCAGACCTGATTAAAAAACCAGGGCGGGCCGTGGACCGGACACACCGTTGGAGAAAGTAATTTATCAGGTAAACATAAATTCTGTTTTCTCCAACATAGGTGTGTCCGGTCCACGGCGTCATCCTTACTTGTGGGAACCAATACCAAAGCTTTAGGACACGGATGATGGGAGGGAGCAAATCAGGTCACCTAGATGGAAGGCACCACGGCTTGCAAAACCTTTCTCCCAAAAATAGCCTCAGAAGAAGCAAAAGTATCAAATTTGTAAAATTTAGTAAAAGTGTGCAGTGAAGACCAAGTCGCTGCCTTACATATCTGATCAACAGAAGCCTCGTTCTTGAAGGCCCATGTGGAAGCCACGGCCCTAGTGGAATGAGCTGTGATTCTTTCAGGAGGCTGCCGTCCGGCAGTCTCGTAAGCCAATCTGATGATGCTTCTAAGCCAAAAAGAGAGAGAGGTAGAAGTTGCTTTTTGACCTCTCCTTTTACCAGAATAAACAACAAACAAGGAAGATGTTTGTCTGAAATCCTTTGTAGCATCTAAATAGAATTTTAGAGCACGAACTACATCCAAATTGTGCAACAAACGTTCCTTCTTTGAAACTGGATTCGGACACAAAGAAGGCACGACTATCTCCTGGTTAATGTTTTTGTTAGAAACAACTTTCGGAAGAAAACCCGGTTTAGTACGCAAAACCACCTTATCTGCATGGAACACCAGATAAGGAGGAGAACACTGCAGAGCAGATAACTCTGAAACTCTTCTAGCAGAAGAAATTGCAACCAAAAACAAAACTTTCCAAGATAATAACTTAATATCTACGGAATGTAAGGGTTCAAACGGAACCCCCTGAAGAACTGAAAGAACTAAATTGAGACTCCAAGGAGGAGTCAAAGGTTTGTAAACAGGCTTGATTCTAACCAGAGCCTGAACAAAAGCTTGAACATCTGGCACAGCCGCCAGCTTTTTGTGAAGTAAAACAGATAAAGCAGAAATCTGTCCCTTCAAAGAACTTGCAGATAATCCTTTCTCCAAACCTTCTTGAAGAAAGGATAGAATCTTAGGAATTTTTATCTTGTTCCATGGGAATCCTTTAGATTCACACCAACAGATATATTTTTTCCATATTTTATGGTAGATTTTTCTAGTTACAGGCTTTCTGGCCTGAACAAGAGTATCAATGACAGAATCTGAGAACCCTCGCTTTGATAAAATCAAGCGTTCAATCTCCAAGCAGTCAGTTGGAGTGAGGCCAGATTCGGATGTTCGAACGGACCTTGAACAAGAAGGTCCCGTCTCAAAGGTAGCTTCCATGGTGGAGCCGATGACATATTCACCAGGTCTGCATACCAAGTCCTGCGTGGCCACGCAGGAGCTATCAAGATCACCGATGCCCTCTCCTGATTGATCCTGGCTACCAGCCTGGGGATGAGAGGAAACGGTGGGAATACATAAGCTAGGTTGAAGGTCCAAGGTGCTACTAGTGCATCTACTAGAGTCGCCTTGGGATCCCTGGATCTGGACCCGTAGCAAGGAACCTTGAAGTTCTGACGAGAGGCCATCAGATCCATGTCTGGAATGCCCCACAATTGAGTAATTTGGGCAAAGACTTCCGGATGGAGTTCCCACTCCCCCGGATGAAATGTCTGACGACTCAGAAAATCCGCTTCCCAATTTTCCACTCCTGGGATGTGGATTGCAGACAAGTGGCAGGAGTGAGTCTCCGCCCATTGAATGATTTTGGTCACTTCTTCCATCGCCAGGGAACTCCTTGTTCCCCCTTGATGGTTGATATACGCAACAGTCGTCATGTTGTCCGATTGAAACCGTATGAATTTGGCCTTTGCTAGCTGAGGCCAAGCCTTGAGAGCATTGAATATCGCTCTCAGTTCCAGAATATTTATCGGGAGAAGAGATTCTTCCCGAGACCAAAGACCCTGAGCTTTCAGGAGTTCCCAGACCGCGCCCCAGCCCACCAGACTGGCGTCGGTCGTGACAATGACCCACTCTGGTCTGCGGAAGCTCATCCCCTGTGACAGGTTGTCCAGGGTCAGCCACCAACGGAGTGAATCTCTGGTCCTCTGATCTACTAGTATCGTCGGAGACAAGTCTGTATAATCCCCATTCCACTGACTGAGCATGCACAGTTGTAATGGTCTCAGATGAATTCGCGCAAAAGGAACTATGTCCATTGCCGCGACCATCAAACCTATTACTTCCATGCACTGCGCTATGGAAGGAAGAGGAACAGAATGAAGTACTTGACAAGAGCTTAGAAGTTTTGATTTTCTGGCCTCTGTCAGAAAAATCCTCATTTCTAAGGAGTCTATTATTGTTCCCAAGAAGGGAACTCTTGTTGACGGAGATAGAGAACTTTTTTCTACGTTCACTTTCCACCCGTGAGATCTGAGAAAGGCCAGGACAATGTCCGTATGAGCCTTTGCTTGTGGTAGGGACGACGCTTGAATCAGTATGTCGTCCAAGTAAGGTACTACTGCAATGCCCCTTGGTCGTAGCACCGCTAGAAGGGACCGTAGTACCTTTGTGAAAATTCTTGGAGCAGTGGCTAATCCGAATGGAAGTGCCACAAACTGGTAATGCTTGTCCAGAAAGGCGAACCTTAGGAACCAATGATGTTCCTTGTGGATAGGAATAACATAATTTATGTAAGAACTTACCTGATAAATTCATTTCTTTCATATTAACAAGAGTCCATGAGCTAGTGACGTATGGGATATACATTCCTACCAGGAGGGGCAAAGTTTCCCAGACCTTAAAATGCCTATAAATACACCCCTCACCACACCCACAAATCAGTTTAACGAATAGCCAAGAAGTGGGGTGATAAGAAAAAAAGTGCGAAGCATATAAAATAAGGAATTGGAATAATTGTGCTTTATACAAAAAAATCATAACCACCACAAAAAAGGGTGGTCCTCATGGACTCTTGTTAATTTGAAAGAAATGAATTTATCAGGTAAGTTCTTACATAAATTATGTTTTCTTTCATGTAATTAACAAGAGTCCATGAGCTAGTGACGTATGGGATAATGACTACCCAAGATGTGGATCTTTCCACACAAGAGTCACTAGAGAGGGAGGGATAAAATAAAGACAGCCAATTCCTGCTGAAAATAATCCACACCCAAAATAAAGTTTAACAAAAAACATAAGCAGAAGATTCAAACTGAAACCGCTGCCTGAAGAACTTTTCTACCAAAAACTGCTTCAGAAGAAGAAAATACATCAAAATGGTAGAATTTAGTAAAAGTATGCAAAGAGGACCAAGTTGCTGCTTTGCAGATCTGGTCAACCGAAGCTTCATTCCTAAACGCCCAGGAAGTAGATACTGACCTAGTAGAATGAGCTGTAATTCTCTGAGGCGGAATTTTACCCGACTCAACATAGGCAAGATGAATTAAAGATTTCAACCAAGATGCCAAAGAAATGGCAGAAGCTTTCTGGCCTTTCCTAGAACCGGAAAAGATAACAAATAGACTAGAAGTCTTACGGAAAGATTTCGTAGCTTCAACATAATATTTCAAAGCTCTAACAACATCCAAAGAATGCAATGATTTCTCCTTAGAATTCTTAGGATTAGGACATAATGAAGGAACCACAATTTCTCTACTAATGTTGTTGGAATTCACAACTTTAGGTAAAAATTCAAAAGAAGTTCGCAACACCGCCTTATCCTGATGAAAAATCAGAAAAGGAGACTCACACGAAAGAGCAGATAATTCAGAAACTCTTCTAGCAGAAGAGATGGCCAAAAGGAACAAAACTTTCCAAGAAAGTAATTTAATGTCCAATGAATGCATAGGTTCAAACGGAGGAGCTTGAAGAGCTCCCAGAACCAAATTCAAACTCCAAGGAGGAGAAATTGACTTAATGACAGGTTTTATACGAACCAAAGCTTGTACAAAACAATGAATATCAGGAAGAATAGCAATCTTTCTGTGAAAAAGAACAGAAAGAGCGGAGATTTGTCCTTTCAAAGAACTTGCGGACAAACCCTTATCTAAACCATCCTGAAGAAACTGTAAAATTCTCGGTATTCTAAAAGAATGCCAAGAAAAATGATGAGAAAGACACCAAGAAATATAAGTCTTCCAGACTCTATAATATATCTCTCGAGATACAGATTTACGAGCCTGTAACATAGTATTAATCACGGAGTCAGAGAAACCTCTATGACCAAGAATCAAGCGTTCAATCTCCATACCTTTAAATTTAAGGATTTCAGATCCGGATGGAAAAAAGGACCTTGTGACAGAAGGTCTGGTCTTAACGGAAGAGTCCATGGTTGGCAAGATGCCATCCGGACAAGATCCGCATACCAAAACCTGTGAGGCCATGCCGGAGCTATTAGCAGAACAAACGAGCATTCCCTCAGAATCTTGGAGATTACTCTTGGAAGAAGAACTAGAGGCGGAAAGATATAGGCAGGATGATACTTCCAAGGAAGTGATAATGCATCCACTGCCTCCGCCTGAGGATCCCGGGATCTGGACAGATACCTGGGAAGTTTCTTGTTTAGATGAGAGGCCATCAGATCTATCTCTGGGAGCCCCCACATTTGAACAATCTGAAGAAATACCTCTGGGTGAAGAGACCATTCGCCCGGATGCAACGTTTGGCGACTGAGATAATCCGCTTCCCAATTGTCTACACCTGGGATATGAACCGCAGAGATTAGACAGGAGCTGGATTCCGCCCAAACCAAAATTCGAGATACTTCTTTCATAGCCAGAGGACTGTGAGTCCCTCCTTGATGATTGATGTATGCCACAGTTGTGACATTGTCTGTCTGAAAACAAATGAACGATTCTCTCTTCAGAAGAGGCCAAAACTGAAGAGCTCTGAAAACTGCACGGAGTTCCAAGATATTGATCGGTAATCTCACCTCCTGAGATTCCCAAACTCCTTGTGCCGTCAGAGATCCCCACACAGCTCCCCAACCTGTGAGACTTGCATCTGTTGAAATTACAGTCCAGGTCGGAAGAACAAAAGAAGCCCCCTGAATTAAACGAAGGTGATCTGTCCACCACGTTAGAGAGTGCCGAACAATCGGTTTTAAAGATATTAATTGATTTATCTTCGTGTAATCCCTGCACCATTGATTCAGCATACAGAGCTGAAGAGGTCGCATGTGAAAACGAGCAAAGGGGATCGCGTCCGATGCAGCAGTCATAAGACCTAGAATTTCCATGCATAAGGCTACCGAAGGGAATGATTGAGACTGAAGGTTTCGACAGGCTGTAATCAATTTTAGACGTCTCTTGTCTGTTAAAGACAGAGTCATGGACACTGAATCTATCTGGAAACCCAGAAAGGTTACCCTTATTTGAGGAATCAAAGAACTTTTTGGTAAATTGATCCTCCAACCATGATCTTGAAGAAACAACACAAGTCGATTCGTATGAGACTCTGCTAAATGTAAAGACTGAGCAAGTACCAAGATATCGTCCAAATAAGGAAATACCACAATACCCTGTTCTCTGATTACAGACAGAAGGGCACCGAGAATCTTTGTGAAAATTCTTGGAGCTGTAGCAAGGCCAAACGGTAGAGCCACAAATTGGTAATGCTTGTCTAGAAAAGAGAATCTCAGGAACTGATAATGATCTGGATGAATCGGAATATGCAGATATGCATCCTGTAAATCTATTGTGGACATATAATTCCCTTGCTGAACAAAAGGCAATATAGTCCTTACAGTTACCATCTTGAACGTTGGTATCCTTACATAACGATTCAATAATTTTAGATCCAGAACTGGTCTGAAGGAATTCTCCTTCTTTGGTACAATGAAGAGATTTGAATAAAACCCCATCCCCTGTTCCGGAACTGGAACTGGCATAATTACTCCAGCCAACTCTAGATCTGAAACACAATTCAGAAATGCTTGAGCTTTCACTGGATTTACTGGGACATGGGAAAGAAAAAATCTCTTTGCAGGAGGTCTCATCTTGAAACCAATTCTGTACCCTTCTGAAACAATGTTCTGAATCCAAAGATTGTGAACAGAATTGATCCAAATTTCTTTGAAAAAACGTAACCTGCCCCCTACCAGCTGAACTGGAATGAGGGCCGTACCTTCATGTGAACTTAGAAGCAGGCTTTGCCTTTCTAGCAGGCTTGGATTTATTCCAGACTGGAGATGGTTTCCAAACTGAAACTGCTCCTGAGGACGAAGGATCAGGCTTTTGTTCTTTGTTGAAACGAAAGGAACGAAAACGATTGTTAGCCCTGTTTTTACCTTTAGACTTTTTATCCTGTGGTAAAAAAGTTCCTTTCCCACCAGTAACAGTTGAAATAATAGAATCCAACTGAGAACCAAATAATTTGTTTCCCTGGAAAGAAATGGAAAGTAGAGTTGATTTAGAAGCCATATCAGCATTCCAGGTCTCAAGCCATAAAGCTCTTCTGGCTAAGATAGCCAGAGACATAAATCTAACATCAACTCTAATAATGTCAAAAATGGCATCACAGATGAAATTATTAGCATGCTGGAGAAGAATAATAATATCATGAGAATCACGATTTGTTACTTGTTGCGCTAGAGTTTCCAACCAAAAAGTTGAAGCTGCAGCAACATCAGCCAAAGATATAGCAGGTCTAAGAAGATTACCTGAACATAGATAAGCTTTTCTTAGAAAAGATTCAATTTTTCTATCTAAAGGATCCTTAAACGAGGTACCATCTGACGTAGGAATGGTAGTACGTTTAGCAAGGGTAGAAATAGCCCCATCAACTTTAGGGATTTTGTCCCAAAATTCTAACCTGTCAGGCGGAACAGGATATAATTGCTTAAAACGTTTAGAAGGAGTAAATGAATTACCCAATTTATCCCATTCCTTAGCAATTACTGCAGAAATAGCATTAGGAACAGGAAAGACTTCTGGAATAACCGCAGGAGCTTTAAAAACCTTATCCAAACGTATAGAATTAGTATCAAGAGGACTAGAATCCTCTATTTCTAAAGCAATTAGTACTTCTTTAAGTAAAGAGCGAATAAATTCCATCTTAAATAAATATGAAGATTTATCAGCATCAATCTCTGAGATAGAATCCTCTGAACCAGAAGAGTCCAAAGAATCAGAATGATGGTGTTCATTTAAAAATTCATCTGTAGAGAGAGAAGATTTAAAAGACTTTTTACGTTTACTAGAAGGAGAAATAACAGACAAAGCCTTCTTTATGGATTCAGAAACAAAATCTCTTATGTTATCAGGAACATTCTGCACCTTAGATGTTGAGGGAACTGCAACAGGCAATGGTACATCACTAAAGGAAATATTATCTGCTTTAACAAGTTTGTCATGACAATTATTACAAACAACAGCTGGAGGAATAGCTACCAAAAGTTTACAGCAGATACACTTAGCTTTGGTAGATCCAGCAGGCAGTGGTTTTCCTGTAGTATCTTCTGGCTCAGATGCAACGTGAGACATCTTGCAATATGTAAGAGAAAAAACAACATATAAAGCAAAATAGATCAAATTCCTTATAAGACAGTTTCAGGAATGGGAAAAAAATGCCAAACATCAAGCTTCTAGCAACCAGAAGTAAATGAAAAATGAGACTGAAATAATGTGGAGACAAAAGCGACGCCCATATTTTTTGGCGCCAAATAAGACGCCCACATTATTTGGCGCCTAAATGCTTTTGGCGCCAAAAATGACGCCACATCCGGAACGCCGAAATTTTTGGTGCAAAATAACGTCAAAAATGACGCAACTTCCGGCGACACGTATGACGCCGGAAACGGAAAATAATTTTTGCGCCAAAAAAGTCCGCACCAAGAATGACGCAATAAAATGAAGCATTTTCAGCCCCCGCGAGCCTAACAGCCCACAGGGAAAAAAGTCAAATTTTTGAGGTAAGAAAAAATATGATAATTTAAAGCATAATCCCAAATATGAAACTGACTGTCTGGAAATAAGGAAAGTTGAACATTCTGAGTCAAGGCAAATAAATGTTTGAATACATATATTTAGAACTTTATAAATAAAGTGCCCAACCATAGCTTAGAGTGTCACAGAAAATAAGACTTACTTACCCCAGGACACTCATCTACATGTTTGTAGAAAGCCAAACCAGTACTGAAACGAGAATCAGTAGAGGAAATGGTAAATATAAGAGTATATCGTCGATCTGAAAAGGGAGGTAAGAGATGAATCTCTACGACCGATAACAGAGAACCTTATGAAATAGACCCCGTAGAAGGAGATCACTGCATTCAATAGGCAATACTCTCTTCACATCCCTCTGACATTCACTGCACGCTGAGAGGAAAACCGGGCTCCAACTTGCTGCGGAGCGCATATCAACGTAGAATCTAGCACAAACTTACTTCACCACCTCCCTTGGAGGCAAAGTTTGTAAAACTGATTTGTGGGTGTGGTGAGGGGTGTATTTATAGGCATTTTAAGGTTTGGGAAACTTTGCCCCTCCTGGTAGGAATGTATATCCCATACGTCACTAGCTCATGGACTCTTGTTAATTACATGAAAGAAATGTAGATACGCATCCTTTAAATCCACCGTGGTCATGAATTGACCTTCCTGGATGGAAGGAAGAATTGTCCGAATGGTTTCCATTTTGAACGATGGAACCTTGAGAAACTTGTTTAGGATCTTGAGATCTAAGATTGGTCTGAATGTTCCCTCTTTTTTGGGAACTATGAACAGATTGGAGTAGAATCCCATCCCTTGTTCTCCTAATGGAACAGGATGAGGATGTAGTGACAGGAACAATGCATGAAATTGGTTGTAGAAGGTAACCTTGCTGAACAAACATCTTTTTAAGCAAACCCTCTAATTTTTTATCCATAGGATCTTTGAAAGCACAACTATCTTCTATAGGGATAGTAGTGCGTTTGTTTAGAGTAGAAACCGCCCCCTCGACCTTGGGGACTGTCTGCCATAAGTCCTTTCTGGGGTCGACCATAGGAAACAATTTCTTAAATATAGGGGGAGGGACAAAAGGTATGCCGGGCCTTTCCCATTCTTTGTTTACAATGTCCGCCACCCGCTTGGGTATAGGAAAAGCTTCGGGGGGCCCCAGGACCTCTAGGAACTTGTCCATCTTACATAATTTCTCTGGAATGACCAAATTCTCACAATCATCCAGAGTAGATAACACCTCCTTAAGCAGAGCGCGGAGATGTTCTAATTTAAATTTAAAAGTAATAACATCAGGTTCAGCTTGTTGAGAAATTTTCCCTGAATCTGAAATTTCTCCCTCAGACAAAACCTCCCTGGCCCCCTCAGACTGGTGTAGGGGCACTTCAGAACCAATATCATCAGCGTCCTCATGCTCTTCAGTATTTTCTAAAACAGAGCAGTCGCGCTTTCGCTGATAAGTGGGCATTTTGGCTAAAATGTTTTTGATAGAATTATCCATTACAGCCGTTAATTGTTGCATAGTAAGGAGTATTGGCGCACTAGATGTACTAGGGGCCTCCTGTGTGGGCAAGACTGGCGTAGACAAAGGAGGGGATGATGCAGTACCATGCTTACTCCCCTCACTTGAGGAATCATCTTGGG
This sequence comes from Bombina bombina, assembly GCF_027579735.1. Classification (NCBI taxonomy): domain Eukaryota; kingdom Metazoa; phylum Chordata; class Amphibia; order Anura; family Bombinatoridae; genus Bombina; species Bombina bombina. Next base: position 1,201,657,546 of record NC_069499.1, on the reverse strand, counting down.
CATCATTTTCTCTAAATTTTGTGTCACATAAATCACATCTATTTAAATGAGAAGGAACCTTGGCTTCCCCACATACAGAACACAGTCTATCTGATAGTTCAGACATGTTAAACAGGCATAAACTTGATAACAAGGTACAAAAAACGTTTTAAAATAAAACCGTTACTGTCACTTTAAATTTTAAACTGAACACACTTTATTACTGAAAATGTGAAAAAGTATGAAGGAATTGTTAAAAATTCACCAAAATTTCACCACAGTGTCTTAAAGCCTTAAAAGTATTGCACACCAAATTTGAAAGGTTTAACTCTTAAAATAACGGAACCGGAGCCGTTTTTATATTTAACCCCTATACAGTCCCTGGTATCTGCTTTGCTGAGACCCAACCAAGCCCAAAGGGGAATACGATACCAAATGACGCCTTCAGTAAGCTTTTTCTATGTATCTGAGCTCCTCACACATGCATCTGCATGTCTTGCTTCCCAAAAACAACTGCGCAATAGAGGCGCGAAAATGAGGCTCTGCCTATGATTAGAGAAGGCCCCCAGTGAAAAAGGTGTCCAATACAGTGCCTGCCGGTTTTTTTACATAATTCCCAAGAATAAAATAACTCCTCAAAGCTATGAAGTATTAAAAATGCTTATATATCAATCGTTTTAGCCCAGAAAATGTCTACCAGTCTTAAAAGCCCTTGTGAAGCCCTTTATTCTTATTTAATAAAAATGGCTTACCGGATCCCATAGGGAAAATGACAGCTTCCAGCATTACCAAGTCTTGTTAGAAATGTGTCATACCTCAAGCAGCAAAAGTCTGCTCACTGTTTCCCCCAACTGAAGTTAATTCCTCTCAACAGTCATGTGTGGAAACAGCCATCGATTTTAGTAACGGTTGCTAAAATCATTTTCCTCTTACAAACAGAAATCTTCATCTCTTTTCTGTTTCAGAGTAAATAGTACATACCAGCACTATTTTAAAATAACAAACTCTTGATTGAAGAATAAAAACTACATTTAAACACCAAAAAACTCTAAGCCATCTCCGTGGAGATGTTACCTGTACAACGGCAAAGAGAATGACTGGGGAAGGCGGAGCCTAGGAGGGATCATGTGACCAGCTTTGCTGGGCTCTTTGCCATTTCCTGTTGGGGAAGAGAATATCCCACAAGTAAGGATGACGCCGTGGACCGGACACACCTATGTTGGAGAAATGGCCCCTTCTACCTTAGGCACCGTCCGTCATGCGTCTTTAATGGAGTCAGCGACAGAAAACATCTTTTTTTAAAAAGGAGACAGAGAAAATGTAATCCCCGGCATCTCCCATTCCTGCGCAATAATCTCCGTTGCACAGTCTGGCACGGGAAACACTTCCACCGAGGAAGGAACATAAAAGTATCTATTAAGTTTACTTGATTTTTTTTAGGGTTGACACGACAGGCGGTTCGGAGTCGTCCAAAGTAGCTAAAACCTCCTTTAACAATACACAAAGGTGTTCAAGCTTAAATCTGAAGGACACCACTTCAGCGTCAGATGAAGGAATTATACTGTACGAATCTGAGATTTCACCCTCAGAGGCTACTGACGTATCCTCCTCATCAGACTTATGAGAGAGGGCTACCTGAGTAGCAGTGGATGAAGCAGAAACCTTAACCTCTACACCTCAGCTGATGACTGAGGTCCCTACCTGCCCCTTCGACCAACGAGGAGTCTAATACAGCAGTGAACAAACCGCTCCGATATTATCTATGAGCGGAGGAGAAGTCACTAAACCAGCAATTGAAAACTGCGCCAGAAATTAAAGCGCGCAAATTTCAAAACAGGAAGAGACAAAACGGAAAGGCTGTTGTCTGACAGAAAATACGTCCGAGCCGGCAAAAGACTGCATACATATTCCAGGTAGCATAGAGCTAAATATCCCCACTCTGAATGTATATTTACCACCGATAAACATAAAAATCTTTTGAGCCTAAGTATGGTTATCTCCTTATAGTCCTCAAAGGAGATTAAACCAGTCTCAATGTCACATACAGAAAGTGCCTGCTCACTGCCATTATTAATCCTATACCCAGGATTCTAGTCCCATAGCGTGTGCAAAGATATAGGCCAGCGTCCCAGCTTAACCCTTAAAGTGCAAGCCTCCTAGCCCCAGAAGACAAAAGGCACTTACCTGCACATCTAGGCATCCGGCAGGAGGACAGCTCACACAGTGTGGAAGGAAGCCGCTCCTTACAGAGACCTGTGAAATGAAGAAAGAACAGAGTAAACCTACTCTGGCTTTCTGTAAAATGGGCAGCAAATATGTTAGGAAAACGCAGCAAGGCCCACCTCACAAGTTCCTAACTGCTTTAAAGCCACCACTGCCCTACTGAAGAGACTAACGTGGAGTATGGCTAGACCCCAAAAAACTTGCTTGTAGCAAAAGAAATCCAATTTTCTTCAGACACCAGAAATGTACCTCCTCCATTGACAGAGGCAAAGAGCATGACTGGGGATTATGGGCAGGGGAGTGACACTTAAAGTGAAAGTTAATTTTATGCCTACACATTAATGCCATACATTAATATTCTAAACATTAATGCAGTCGCTAACTTTTTTGGCCAAATCCTTGTTATTTTTTATATAATCGTATGTTATATTACATACCGTTTTTTCACATCCTCTGCCCACCGTTCATTTCCTGCTTTTTCTGTTTCACAAGTAAGAGCGGTCACACTCTTACGTGTTCATCCATGCGCGTTCCAGTGAATCCTCTCTTATTCCGCATGCCTAAACATACGATCTCTGCTGTGATACATATTAAAACGAATCACTTGATTCATTGTTTTGTATCGTAGCAGTGATCGTATTAGCTGTTCCTGTGCCGTCAACTATTCATTCAGATGCCGGAATGTCAATCCGAAATTTTCAATCATGAAGAGAATGCGCATGCGTGTCTCATGAACGCGCTTCTATAGAGGCAGAGAATTCCATGAGACACGCATGCATATTTTCAATTGTTGGCGTATAGCAAGTCTGTTGGGACGCCAGTGGGGGACCAATGAAAATATTTATCAAGATTCGTCATTTCAAAATATATATTTTTTTTATACCCAGCCGGAGTGACGGCGTGATAACATAGCAGTTTAAAACGTACATTTTTAAGTTTACTAGTAAAGATGACAAATTGATGAATTAAATTAATTTTCGATCTTCTTTGAGATGCAGCATAGGGGTGCGTGATAGTTAACTTTTCCTTTAACAGATTTGCTGTGGTGCTCTTTGCCTTCTCCTGCTGGCCAGGAGTGATATTCCCAACAGTAATTGATGACGTCGTGGACTCACCATATCTTAGGAAAGAAAAGGAGACAATGGGAACAAAATCAGACACAAAATAAAAAAAGATGGTAAGATGGTATATGATGACACTGAATTATCATGAAGTAAAAATATTGCTTTCTCTTACACAGATTTACATATTAGTGGGGTCAGCATAAAAGTAATTTATATGAATTGGGGGACAAAAAGACAGCTATATCTTAGGAACATTGGTCTGTAAAGAACGATTTAGAATATACATTAAGCTTTCTGTCCTATTCTTGAGCTAGAATAAAGATGCAAAAAGATAATAACCTCTCCTGGTATTATTGGTAGTCTTTAAATAATAAATGAGAGAGCTAACCAAATTTAATCTTTTGAGAAGAGCCTTCTTGTCATACCGCCTCTAATAACCCTCTGCCAGTCCCAGCACAGGAAAACATGGAGAACAAAAATTTGTTTTAAGAAAATGTACAATTTCTGCTATATTGTGGAAAGATGAAATCCCAGAGGGGGAAAACAAAAAGGCACGCTAGACAGAATATCAAGAGCTCTGATATGCTCAAAGTGTACATTTTTTAAAAAGGATTTTCCAAATGGATATAATATATTAAATTTCTCCAAAAGGCCTTGAATTTCTTAAAGGGACAGTAAACACTCATTTTCATATAACTGCATGTAATAGACACTACTATAAAGAATAAGATGCACAGATACTGATATAAAAATCCAATATAAAATGGATTAAAAACATAATTTATGTAAGAACTTACCTGATAAATTCATTTCTTTCATATTAGCAAGAGTCCATGAGCTAGTGACGTATGGGATATACATTCCTACCAGGAGGGGCAAAGTTTCCCAAACCTCAAATGCCTATAAATAAACCCCTCACCACACCCACAATTCAGTTTAACGAATAGCCAAGAAGTGGGGTGATAAGAAAGGAGCGAAAGCATCAAAAATAAGGAATTGGAATAATTGTGCTTTATACAAAAAAATCATAACCACCACAAAAAGGGTGGGCCTCATGGACTCTTGCTAATATGAAAGATATGAATTTATCAGGTAAGTTCTTACATAAATTATGTTTTCTTTCATGTAATTAGCAAGAGTCCATTAGCTAGTGACGTATGGGATAGCAGATACCCAAGATGTGGAACTTCCACGCAAGAGTCACTAGAGAGGGAGGGATAAAATAAAGACAGCCAATTCGGCTGAAAAAATAATCCACAACCCAAATCAAAAAGTTTTAATCTTATAATGAGAAAAACTGAAATCATAAGCAGAAGAATCAAACTGAAACAGCTGCCTGAAGTACTTTTCTACCAAAAACTGCTTCAGAAGAAGAGAAAACATCAAAATGGTAGAATTTAGTAAAAGTATGCAAAGAAGACCAAGTTGCTGCTTTGCAAATCTGATCAACAGAAGCTTCATTCCTAAAAGCCCAGGAAGTAGAAACTGACCTAGTAGAATGAGCCGTAATCCTTTGAGGCGGGGACTTACCCGACTCCACATAAGCATGATGAATCAAAGACTTTAACCAAGACGCCAAAGAAATGGCAGAAGCTTTCTGACCTTTCCTGGAACCAGAAACGATAACAAATAGACTAGAAGTCTTTCTAAAATCTTTAGTAGCTTCAACATAATATTTCAAAGCTCTTACTACATCCAAAGAATGTAAAGATTTCTCCAGAGAATTCTTAGGATTAGGACACAATGAAGGGACAACAATTTCTCTACTAATGTTGTTAGAATTCACAACCTTAGGTAAAAATTGAAATGAAGTCCGCAACACCACCTTATCCTGATGAAAAATCAGAAAAGGAGATTCACAAGAAAGAGCAGATAACTCAGAAACTCTTCTAGCAGAAGAGATGGCCAAAAGGAACAAAACTTTCCAAGAAAGTAATTTAATATCCAGAGAATGCATAGGTTCAAACGGAGGAGCCTGTAAAGCCCTCAGAACCAAATTAAGACTCCAAGGAGGAGAGATTGACTTAATGACAGGTTTGATACGAACCAAAGCCTGTACAAAACAATGAAAATCAGGAAGATTAGCAATCTTTCTGTGAAAAAGAACAGAAAGAGCAGAGATTTTTCCTTTCAAAGAACTTGCAGACAAACCTTTATCCAAACCATCCTGAAGAAAATGTAAAATTCTAGGAATTCGAAAAGAATGCCAGGAGAATTTATGAGAAGAACACCAAGAAATGTAAGTCTTCCAGACTCGATAATAAATCTTCCTAGACACAGATTTACGAGCCTGTAACATAGTATTAATTACTGAGTCAGAGAAACCTCTATGACTAAGAATCAAGCGTTCAATTTCCATACCTTCAAATTTAATGATTTGAGATCCTGATGGAAAAATGGGCCTTGAGATAGAAGGTCTGGTCTTAACGGAAGTGTCCAAGGTTGGCAACTGGCCATCCGAATGAGATCCGCATACCAAAACCTGTGAGGCCATGCTGGAGCCACCAGCAGTACAAACGAACGTTCCATTAGAACTAGAGGCGGAAAGATATAGGCAGGATGATAATTCCAAGGAAGCAACAACGCGTCCACTGCTTCCGCCTGAGGATCCCTGGATCTGGACAGATACCTGGGAAGTTTCTTGTTTAGATGAGAGGCCATCAGATCTATTTCTGGAAGTCCCCAGATTTGAACAATCTGAAGAAATACCTCTAGGTGAAGAGACCATTCGCCCGGATGTAACGTCTGTCGACTGAGATAATCCGCTTCCTAATTGTCTACACCTGGGATGTGAACCGCAGAAATTAGACAGGAGCTGGATTCCGCCCATACAAGTATCCGAGATACTTCTTTCATAGCTTGAGGACTGTGAGTCCCACCTTGATGATTGACATACGCCACGATTGTGACATTGTCTGTCTGAAAACAAATGAACGATTCTCTCTTCAGAAGAGGCCAGAACTGAAGAGCTCTGAAAAGTGCACGGAGTTCCAAAATGTTGATTGGTAATCTACCTCCTGAGATTCCCAAACCCCCTGCGCTGTCAGAGATCCCCATACAGCTCCCCAACCTGAAAGACTCGCATCTGTTGAGATAACAGTCCAGGTTGGACGAACAAAAGAGGCCCCTTGAATTAGACGATGGTGATTCAACCACCAAGTCAGAGAAGATCGAAGATTGGGATTTAAGGATATTTTTTGTGATATCTTTGTATAATCCCTGCACCACTGGTTCAGCATACAAAGCTAGAATTTTCATGCACAAAGCTACCGAAGGGAACGATTGAGACGGAAGGTTTCGACAAGCTGAAACCAACTTCAGACGTCTCTTTTCTGTTAGAGACAAAATCATGGACACTGAATCTATTTGAAAGCCCAAAAACATAATTTATGTAAGAACTTACCTAATAAATTCATTTCTTTCATATTAGCAAGAGTCCATGAGCTAGTGACGTATGGGATATACATTCCTACCAGGAGGGGCAAAGTTTCCCAAACCTCAAAATGCCTATAAATACACCCCTCACCACACCCACAAATCAGTTTAACGAATAGCCAAGAAGTGGGGTGATAAAAAAAAGTGCGAAAGCATATAAAATAAGGAATTGGAATAGTTGTGCTTTATACAAAAAAATCATAACCACCAAAAAGGGTGGGCCTCATGGACTCTTGCTAATATGAAAGAAATGAATTTATCAGGTAAGTTCTTACATAAATTATGTTTTCTTTCATGTAATTAGCAAGAGTCCATGAGCTAGTGACGTATGGGATAATGACTACCCAAGATGTGGATCTTTCCACGCAAGAGTCACTAGAGAGGGAGGGATAAAATAAAGACAGCCAATTCCTGCTGAAAATAATCCACACCCAAAATAAGTTTAATGAAAAACATAAACAGAAGATTCAAACTGAAACCGCTGCCTGAAGTACTTTTCTACCAAAAACTGCTTCAGAAGAAGAAAACACATCAAAATGGTAGAATTTAGTAAAAGTATGCAAAGAGGACCAAGTTGCTGCTTTGCAAATCTGATCAACCGAAGCCTCATTCCTAAACGCCCAGGAAGTAGAAACTGACCTAGTAGAATGAGCTGTAATCCTTTGAGGCGGAGTTTTACCCGACTCGACATAAGCATGGTGAATTAAGGATTTCAACCAAGATGCCAAAGAAATGGCAGAAGCTTTCTGACCTTTTCTAGAACCGGAAAAGATGACAAATAGACTAGAAATCTTTCGGAAAGACTTAGTAGCCTCAACATAATATTTCAAAGCTCTAACAACATCCAAAGAATGCAACCATTTCTCCTTAGAATTCTTAGGATTAGGACATAATGAAGGAACCACAATTTCTCTACTAATGTTGTTGGAATTCACAACCTTAGGTAAAAATTCAAAAGACGTTCGCAACACCGCCTTATCCTGATGAAAAATCAGAAAAGGAGACTCACAAGAAAGAGCAGATAATTCAGAGACTCTTCTGGCAGAAGAGATGGCCAAAAGGAACAAAACTTTCCAAGAAAGTAATTTAATGTCCAATGAATGCATGGGTTCAAAAGGAGGAGCTTGAAGAGCCCTCAGAACCAAATTCAAACTCCAAGGAGGAGAAATAGACTTAATGACAGGCTTTATACGAACCAAAGCTTGTACAAAACAATGAATATCAGGAAGATTAGCAATCTTTCTGTGAAAAAGAACAGAAAGAGCAGAGATTTGTCCTCTCAAGGAACTGGCGGACAAACCTTTATCTAAACCATCCTGAAGAAACGGTAAAATTCTCGGAATTCTAAAAGAATGCCAGGAAAAATGATGAGAAAGACACCAAGAAATATAAGTCTTCCAGACTCTATAATATATCTCTCTAGATACAGATTTACGAGCCTGTAACATAGTAATAATCACAGAGTCAGAGAAACCTCTTTGACCAAGGATCAAGCGTTCAATCTCCATACCTTTAAATTTAAGGATTTGAGATCCTGATGGAAGAAAGGACCTTGCGACAGAAGGTCTGGTCTTAACGGAAGAGTACACAGCTGGCAAGAGGCCCTCCGGACAAGATCCGCATACCAAAACCTGTGAGGCCATGCTGGAGCTACCAGCAGAACAAACGAGCATTCCTTCAGAATCTTGGAGATTACTCTTGGAAGAAGAACTAGAGGCGGAAAGATATAGGCAGGATGATACTTCCAAGGAAGTGATAATGCATCCACTGCCTCCGCCTGAGGATCCCGGGATCTGGACAGATACCTGGGAAGTTTCTTGTTTAGATGAGAAGCCATCAGATCTATTTCTGGGAGTTCCCACATTTGAACAATCTGAAGAAATACCTCTGGGTGAAGAGACCATTCGCCCGGATGCAACGTTTGGCGACTGAGATAATCCGCTTCCCAATTGTCTATACCTGGGATATGAACCGCAGAGATTAGACAGGAGCTGGATTCCGCCCAAACCAGAATTCGAGATACTTCTTTCATAGCCAGAGGACTGTGAGTCCCTCCTTGATGATTGATGTATGCCACAGGTGTGAAATTGTCTGTCTGAAAACAAATGAACGACTCTCTCTTCAGAAGAGGCCAAGACTGAAGAGCTCTGAAAATTGCACGGAGTTCCAAAATATTGATCGGTAATCTCACCTCCTGAGATTCCCAAACCCCTTGTGCCGTCAGAGACCCCCACACAGCTCCCCAACCTGTAAGACTTGCATCTGTTGAGATTATAGTCCAGGTCGGAAGAACAAAAGAAGCCCCCTGAATTAAACGATGGTGATCTGTCCACCACGTCAGAGAATGTCAGACAATTGGTTTTAAAGATATTAATTGAGATATCTTTGTGTAATCCCTGCACCATTGATTCAGCATACAGAGCTGAAGAGGTCGCATGTGAAAACGAGCAAAGGGGATCGCGTCCGATGCAGCAGTCATAAGACCTAGAATTTCCATGCATAAGGCTACCGAAGGGAATGATTGTGACTGAAGGTTTCGACAAGCTGAAATCAATTTTAGACGTCTTTTGTCTGTCAAAGATAGAGTCATGGACACTGAATCTATCTGGAAACCTAAAAAGGTTACCCTTGTCTGAGGAATCAATGAACTTTTTAGTGAATTGATCCTCCAACCATGATCTTGAAGAAACACCACAAGTCGATTCGTATGAGATTCTGCTAAATGTAAAGACTGAGCAAGTACCAAGATATCGTCCAAATAAGGAAATACCACAATACCCTGTTCTCTGATTACAGACAGAAGGGCACCGAGAACGTTTGTAAAAATTCTTGGGGCTGTAGCTAGGCCAAACGGCAGAGCCACAAACTGGTAATGCTTGTCCAGGAAAGAGAATCTCAGGAACTGATAGTGAGCTGGATGATGCAGATATGCATCCTGTAAATCTATTGTAGACATATAATGACCTTGCTGAACAAAAGGCAATATAGTCCTTACAGTTACCATTTTGAATGTTGGTATCTTTACATAACGATTCAATATTTTTAGATCCAGAACTGGTCTGAAGGAATTCTCCTTCTTGGGTACAATGAAGAGATTCGAATAAAACCCCAGCCCCTGTTCCAAAACTGGAACTGGCATAATTACTCCAGCCAACTCTAGATCTGAAACACATTTCAGAAATGCTTGAGCTTTCACTGGGTTTACTGGGACACAGGAAAGAAAAAATCTCTTTGCAGGAGGTCTTATCTTGAAACCAATTCTGTACCCTTCTGAAACAATGTTCTGAATCCAAAGATTGTGAACAGAATTGATCCAAATTTCTTTGAAAAAATGTAATCTGCCCCCTACCAGCTGAGCTGGAATGAGGGCCGCACCTTCATGTGGACTTAGAAGCTGGCTTTTCTTTTCTAGAAGGCTTGGATTTATTCCAAACTGGAGATGGTTTCCAAACTGAAACTGCTCCTGAGGATGAAGGATCAGGCTTTTGTTCTTTGTTGAAACGAAAGGAACGAAAACGATTATTAGCCCTGTTTTTACCTTTAGATTTTTTATCCTGTGGTAAAAAAGTTCCTTTCCCACCAGTAACAGTTGAGATAATAGAATCCAACTGAGAACCAAATAATTAATTACCCTGGAAAGAAAGGGAAAGTAGAGTCGATTTAGAAGACATATCAGCATTCCAAGTTTTAAGCCATAAAGCTCTTCTAGCTAAAATAGCTAGAGACATAAACCTGACATCAACTCTGATAATATCAAAAATGGCATCACAGATAAAATTATTAGCATGCTGAAGAAGAATAATAATATTATGAGAATCATGATCTGTTACTTGTTGCGCTAAAGTTTCCAACCAAAAAGTTGAAGCTGCAGCAACATCAGCCAATGATATAGCAGGTCTAAGAAGATTACCTGAACACAGATAAGCTTTTCTTAGAAAGGATTCAATTTTCCTATCTAAAGGATCCTTAAAGGAAGTACCATCTGCCGTAGGAATAGTAGTACGTTTAGCAAGGGTAGAAATAGCCCCATCAACTTTAGGGATTTTGTCCCAAAACTCTAATCTGTCGGACGGTACAGGATATAATTGCTTAAAACGTTTAGAAGGAGTAAATGAATTACCCAAATTATTCCATTCTCTGGAAATTACTTCAGAAATAGCACCAGGAACAGGAAAAACTTCTGGAATAACCACAGGAGATCTAAAGACCTTGTCTAAACGTTTAGATTTAGTATCAAGAGGACCAGAATCCTCAATTTCTAATGCAATTAGGACTTCTTTAAGTAAAGAACGGATAAATTCCATTTTAAATAAATATGACGATTTATCAGCATCAACCTCTGAGACAGAATCCTCTGTATCAGAAGAATCATTAGAATCAGAATGATGATGTTCATTTAAAAATTCATCTGTATAAAGAGAAGTTTTAAAAGACTTTTTATGTTTACCAGAAGGAGGAATAACAGACATAGCCTTCTTAATGGATTCAGAAACAAAATCTCTTATGTTATCAGGAACACTCTGAACATTAGATGTTGATGGAACTGCAACAGGTAATGGTACTTTACTAAAGGAAATATTTTCTGCATTAACAAGTTTGTCATGACATTTAATACAAACAACAGCTGGAGGAACAACTACCAAAAGTTTACAGCAGATACAGTTAGCTTTGGTAGTTCCAGCACCAGGCAGCGATTTTCCAGTAGTATCTTCTGACTCAGTTGCAACGTGGGACATCTTGCAATATGTAATAGAAAAAACAACATATAAAGCAAAATTGATCAAATTCCTTAAATGACAGTTTCAGGAATGGGAAAAAATGCCAGTGAACAAGCTTCTAGCAACCAGAAGCAACAAAAAATGAGACTTAATAAAGTGGAGACAAAATTGACGCCCACATTATTTGGCGCCTAAATGCTATTAGCGCCAAAAATGACACCACATCCGGAACGCCGACATTTTTGGCGCGAAAAAACGTCAAAAATAACGCAACTTCCGGCGACACGTATGACGCCGGAAATAGAAAAAAATTTTCGCGCCAAGAATGTCCGCGCCAAGAATGACGCAATAAAATGAAGCATTTTCAGCCCTCGCGAGCCTAACAGCCCACAGGGAAAAATTCAAATTTTTAAGGTAAGAAAAAAATGATATATTCAAATGCATTATCCCAAATATGAAACTGACTGTCTGAAATAAGGAAATGTTGAACATCCTGAGTCAAGGCAAATAAATGTTTGAATACATATATTTAGAACTTTATAAAAAAGTGCCCAACCATAGCTTTAGAGTGTCACAGAAAAACAGAATTTATGTTTACCTGATAAATTACTTTCTCCAACGGTGTGTCCGGTCCACGGCGTCATCCTTACTTGTGGGATATTCTCTTCCCAACAGGAAATGGCAAAGAGCCCAGCAAAGCTGGTCACATGATCCCTCCTAGGCTCCGCCTTCCCCAGTCATTCGACCGACGTAAAGGAGGAATATTTGCATAGGAGAAATCATATGATACCGTGGTGACTGTAGTTAAAGAAAATAAATCATCAGACCTGATTAAAAAAAAACCAGGGCGGGCCGTGGACCGGACACACCGTTGGAGAAAGTAATTTATCAGGTAAACATAAATTCTGTTTTCTCCAACATAGGTGTGTCCGGTCCACGGCGTCATCCTTACTTGTGGGAACCAATACCAAAGCTTTAGGACACGGATGATGGGAGGGAGCAAATCAGGTCACCTAGATGGAAGGCACCACGGTTTGCAAAACCTTTCTCCCAAAAATAGCCTCAGAAGAAGCAAAAGTATCAAATTTGTAAAATTTGGTAAAAGTGTGCAGTGAAGACCAAGTCGCTGCCTTACATATCTGATCAACAGAAGCCTCGTTCTTAAAGGCCCATGTGGAAGCCACGGCCCTAGTGGAATGAGCTGTGATTCTTTCAGGAGGCTGCCGTCCGGCAGTCTCATAAGCCAATCTGATGATGCTTTTAAGCCAAAAAGATAGAGAGGTAGAAGTTGCTTTTTGACCTCTCCTTTTACCAGAATAAACAACAAACAAGGAAGATGTTTGTCTGAAATCCTTTGTAGCATCTAAATAGAATTTTAGAGCACGGACAACGTCCAAATTGTGTAACAAACGTTCCTTCTATGAAACTGGATTCGGACACAAAGAAGGTACAACTATCTCCTGGTTAATATTTTTGTTGGAAACAACCTTCGGAAGAAAACCAGGCTCAGTACGTAAAAACCACCTTATCTGCATGGACCAGATAGGGCGAAGAACACTGCAGAGCAGATAACTCAGAAAGTCTTCTAGCAGAAGAAATTGCAACCTAAAACAAAACTTTCCAAGATAATAACTTAATATCTATGGAATGTAAGGGTTCAAACGGAACCCCTTGAAGAACTGAAAGAACTAGATTAAGACTCCAGGGAAGAGTCAAAGGTCTGTAAACAGGCTTGATTCTAACCAGAGCCTGAACAAATGCTTAAACGTCTGGCACAGCTGCCAGCCTTTTGTGAAGTAAAACAGATAAAGCAGAGATCTGTCCCTTCAGAGAACTCGCAGAAAATCCTTTCTCCAAACCTTCTTGTAGAAAGGAAAGAATCTTAGGAATTTTTATCTTGTTCCATGGGAATCCTTTAGATTCACACCAACAGATATATTTTTTCCATATATTATGGTAAATTTTTCTAGTTACAGGCTTTCTAGCCTGAATAAGAGTATCTATTACAGAATCTGAAAACCCACGCTTTGATAAAATCAAGCGTTCAAACTCCAAGCAGTCAGTTGGAGGAAAACCAGATTCGGATGTTTGAATGGACCCTGAATAAGAAGGTCCTGTCTCAAAGGTAGCTTCCATGGTGGAGCCGATGACACATTCACCAGGTCTGCATACCAAGTCCTGCGTGGCCACACAGGAACTATCAAGGTCACCGAAGCCCTCTCCAGATTGATCCTGGCTACCAGCCTGGGAATGAGAGGAAACGGTGGGAATACATAAGCTAGGTTGAAGATCCAAGGTGCTACTATTGTATCCAATAGAGTCGCCTTGGGATCCCTGGATTTGGACCCGTAACAAGGGACCATGAAGTTCTGACGAGAGGCCATCAGAACCAAGTCTGGAATGCCCCATAATTGAGTTATTTGGGCAAAGATTTCCAGATGGAGTTCCCACTCCCCCGGATGCTCCTCCATCGCCAGGGAACTCCTTGTTACCCCCTGATGGTTGATATATGTAACAGTCGTCATGATGACTGATTGAAACCTTATGAATTTGGCCTTTGCTAGTCGAGGCCAAGCCTTGAGAGCATTGAATATCGCTCTCAGTTCCATTATGTTTATCGGGAGAAGAGAGTCTTCCCGAAACCACAGACCCTGAGTTTTCAGGGGTTCCCAGACCGCGCCCCAGCCCACCAGACTGGCGTCGGTCGTGACAATGACCTATTCTGGTCTGCGGAAGCTCATTCCCTGTGACAGGTTGTCCAGGGTCAGCCACCAACGGAGTGAATCTCTGGTTATTTGATCTACTTGTATCGTCGGAGACAAGTCTGTATAATCCCCATTCCACAGTCTGAGCATGCCCAGGTGCAATGGTCTTAGATGAATTCGTGCAAAAGGAACTATGTCCATTGCCGCAACCATCAACCCTATTACTTCCATGGACTGCGCTATGGAAGGAAGAAGAACAGAATGAAGTACCTGACAAGAGCTTAGAAGTTTTGATTTTCTGGCCTCTGTCAGAAAAACCTTCATTTCTAAGGAAACTATTATTGTTCCCAAGAAGGGAACTCTTGTTGACGGGGACAGAGAACTTTTTTCTATGTTCACTTTCCACCTGTGAGATCTGAGAAAGGCTAGGACAATGTCCGTATGAGCCCTTGCTTTTGACAGAGACGACACTTGAATCAGGAGGTCGTCCAAGTAAGGTAATACTGCAATGCCCCTTGGTCTTAGCACCGCTAGAAGGGACCCTAGTACCCTTGTGAAAATCCTTGGAGCAGTGGCTAATCCGAATGGAAGTGCCACAGGTAATGCTTGTCCAGAAAGGCGAACCTTAGGAACCGAAAATGTTCCTTGTGGATAGGAATACGTAGGTACGCATCCTTTAAGTCCACCGTGGTCATGAATTGACCTTCCTGGATGGTAGGAAGGATCGTTCGAATGGTTTCCATTTTGAATGATGAAACCCTTAGAAACTTGTTTAGAATCTTGAGATCTAAAATAGGTCTGAATGTTCCCTCTTTTTTGGGAATTATGAACAGGTTGGAGTAAAAACCCATCCCTTGTTCTCCTAATGGAACAGGATGATTCACTCCCATGCTTGACAGGTCTTCTACACAGTGTAAGAATGCCTGTTCGAAGATAATTGAGACCCGTGGAACCTTCCCCTTGGGAGTAGTTCCCTGAATTCCAGGAGATAACCTTGAGAAACTATTTCTAGCGCCCAAGGATCCTGAACATCTCTTGCCCCAGCCTGAGCAAAGAGAGAAAGTCTGCCCCCCACCAGATCCTTCCCAGATCGGGGGCCAACACTTCATGCTGTTTTGGTAGCAGTGGCAGGTGACTTGGCCTGCTTACCCTTGTTCCAGCCTTGCATCGGCCTCCAGGCTGGCTTGGTTTGAGAAGTATTACCCTCTTGCTTAGAGGGTGTAGAATTTGAGGCTGGTCCGTTTCTGCGAAAGGGACGAAAATTTGGCTTCTTTTTAGCCTTAAAAGACCTATCCAGAGGAAGGGCGTGGCCCTTTCCCCCAGTGATGCCTGAAATAATCTCTTTCAAGTCAGGGCCAAACAGTGTTTTACCCTTGAAAGGGATGTTAAGCAAAAGCGCTCTGCGCGCCACGATAGCAAACCCTGAATTATTCGCCGCTAATCTAGCTAATTGCAAAGCGGCATCTAAAATAAAAAAGAGTTAGCCAATTTAAGAGCTTGAACTCTGTCCAAAACCTCCTCGTACGAAGATTCTTTATTAAGCGACTTTTCTAGTTCTTCGAACCAGAAACACGCAGCTGTAGTGACAGGAACAATGCATGAAATTGGTTGTAGAAGGTAACCTTGCTGAAGAAACATCTTTTTAAGCAAACCCTCTAACCTTTAATCCATAGGATCTTGAAAGCACAACTATCTTCTATAGGAATAGAAGTGCGTTTGTTTAGAGTAGAAACCGCCCCCTCGACCTTGGGGACTGTATGCTATAAGTCCTTTCTGGGGTCGACCATAGGAACTAATTTCTTAAATATAGGGGGAGGACAAAGGGTATGCCGGGCCTTTCCCACTCCTTATTTACTATGTCCGCCACCCGCTTGGGTATAGGAAAAACATCGGGGGGCACCGGAACCTCTAGGAACTTGTCCATCTTACCTAATTTCTCTGGAATGACCAAATTGTCACAATCATCCAGAGTAGATAATACCTCCTTAAGTAGTGCGTGGAGATGTTGAAATTTAAATTTAAAAGTTACAATATCAGGTTCTGCTTGTTGAGAAATTTTCCCTGAATCTGAAATTTCTCCCTCAGACAAAACCTCCCTCCTGGCCCCTTCAGATAGGTGTGAGGGTATGTCAGAACCATTATCATCAGCGTCCTCATGCTCTTCAGTGTTTAAAACAGAGCAATCACGCTTTCTCTGATAAGTAGGCATTTTGGAAAAAAATGCATGCAATAGAATTACCCATTACAGCCATTAATTTGTATGGTAATAAGTATTGGCGCACTAGATGTACTAGGGGCCTCTTGTGTGGGCAAAACTGGTGTAGACACAGAAGGGGATGATGCAGTACCATGCTTACTCCCCTCATTAGAGGAATCATCTTGGGCAATATCATATCTATGGCATTATTATCCCTACTTTGTTTGGACATTATGACACAAATATATCACATATATTTAAATGGGGAGACACATTGGCTTTCATACATATAGAACATCGTTATCTGATGGTTCAGACATGTTAAACAGGCTTAAACTTGTCAACAAAGCACAAAAAACGTTTTACAATAAAACCGTTACTGTCCCTTTAAATTTTAAACTGAACACACTTTATTACTGAATATGTGAAAAAGTATGAAGGAATTGTTCAAATTTCACCAAAATTTCACCACAGTAACTTAAAGCCTTAAAAGTATTGCACACCAAATTTGAAAGCTTTAACCCTTAAAATAACGGAACCGGAGCCGTTTTTACAATTAACCCCTATACAGTCCCAGGTATCTGCTTTGCTGAGACCCAACCAAGCCCAGAGGGGAATACGATACCAAATGATGCCTTCTATAAGCTTTTTCAGTGGTTCTTAGCTCCTCACACATGCATCTGCATGCCATGCTTTCCAAAAACAACTGCGCATTAAAGGCGCGAAAATGAGGCTCTGTCTATGACTAGAAAAGGCCCCCAGTGAAAAAGGTGTCCAATACAGTGCCTGCCGTTTTTATTAAAACAATCCCCAAGATTTAACAACTATTAAAAGTAATAATCTGCCAAATATACTTAGTAAAGTAATCGTTTTAGCCCAGAAAAATGTCTACCAGTTTTTTAAGCCCTAATGAAGCCCTTTATTCTTTTACTTAAACTAAGAAAATGGCTTACCGGTTCCCATAGGGAAAATTACAGCTTCCAGCATTACCGAGTCTTGTTAGAAATGTGTCATACCTCAAGCAGCAAAAGTCTGCTCACTGTTTCCCCCAACTGAAGTTAATTCCTCTCAACAGTCCTGTGTGGAAACAGCCATCGATTTTAGTAACGGTTGCTAAAATAATTTTCCTCTTACAAACAGAAATCTTCATCTCTTTCCTGTTTCAGAGTAAATAGTACATACCAGCACTATTTTAAAATAACAAACTCTTGATTGAAGAATAAAAACTACATTTAAACACCAAAAAACTCTAAGCCATCTCCGTGGAGATGTTGCCTGTACAACGGCAAAGAGAATGACTGGGGAAGGCGGAGCCTAGGAGGGATCATGTGACCAGCTTTGCTGGGCTATTTGCCATTTCCTGTTGGGGAAGAGAATATCCCACAAGTAAGGATGACGCCGTGGAACGGACACACCTATGTTGGAGAAATAAGACTTACTTACCCCAGGACACTCATCTACATGTTGTAGAAAGCCAAACCAGTACTGAAACGAAAATCAGCAGAGGTAATGGTATAAATATAAGAGTATATCGTCGATCTGAAAAGGGAGGTAAGAGATGAATCTCTACGACCGATAACAGAGAACCCATGAAATAGACCCCGTAGAAGGAGATCATTGAATTCAAACAGGCAATACTCTCCTCACATCCCTCTGACATTCACTGCACGCCGAGAGGAAAACCGGGCTCCAACCTGCTGCGGAGCGCATATCAACGTAGAATCTAGCACAAACTTACTTCACCACCTCCATAGGAGGCAAAGTTTGTAAAACTGATTTGTGGGTGTGGTGAGGGGTGTATTTATAGGCATTTTGAGGTTTGGGAAACTTTGCCCCTCCTGGTAGGAATGTATATCCCATACGTCACTAGCTCATGGACTCTTGCTAATTACATGAAAGAAAAGGTTACCTTTGTCTGAGGAATTAAAGAACTCTTTGGTAAATTGATCCTCCAACCATGTCTTTGAAGAAACGACACAAGTTGATTCATATGAAATTCTGCAGAATGTAAAGACTGAGCAAGTACCAAGATATCGTCCAAATAAGGAAATATCGCAATACCCTGTTCTCTGATTACAGAGAGAAGGGCACCGAGAACCTTTGAAAAGATCCTTGGAGCTGTTGCTAGGCCAAACGGAAGGGCAACAAACTGGTAATGCTTGTCTAGAAAAGAGAATCTCAGAAACTGATAGTGATCTGGATGAATTGGAATATGAAGATATGCATCCTGTAAATCTATTGTGGACATATAATGCCCTTGCTGAACAAAAGGCAGAATAGTCCTTATAGTCACCATTTTGAATGTTGGTATCCTTACATAACGATTCAATATTTTTAGATCCAGAACTGGTCTGAAGGAATTCTCCTTCTTTGGTACAATGAATAGATTTGAGTAAAACCCCAGACCCCGTTCCAGAACTGGAACTGGCACAATTACCCCAGCCAACTCTAGATCTGAAACACATTTCTCTAAACTATCAGATGGCACAGGGTACAATTTCATAAACCTTTGAGAAGGGGTAAATGAAGTACCCAGACTATTCCATTCCCTAGAAATTACTTCTGAAATAGCATCAGGAACTGGAAAAACGTCTGGAATAACTACATGAGGTTTGAAAACCGAATTTAAACGCTTAGTAGATTTAGTATCAAGAGGACTAGACTCTTCCATATCTAATGCAATTAACACTTCTTTAAGTAAAGAACGAATAAACTCTATCTTAAATAAATATGAAGATATATCAGTGTCAATATCTGAGGCAGAATCTTCTGAACCAGATAGATCCTCATCAGAAACAGATAAGTCAGAATGATTGCGGTCACTTAAAAATTCATCTGAAATATGAGAAGTTTTAAAAGACCTTTTACGTTTACTGGAAGGAGGAATAACAGACAGAGCCTTCCTAATAGATTTAGAAACAAATTATTTTACATTAACAGGGACATCCTGAACATTAGATGTTGAAGGAACAACAACAGGTAATGGATTATTACTAATGGAAACACAATCTGCATTAGAAAGTTTATCATGACAGTTATCACAAACTACAGCCGGAGGAACAGTTACCAAACGTTTACAACACATGCACTTAACTTTGGTAGAACCAGCATCAGGCAGCGTCTTTCCAGAAGTAGATTCTGATCCAGGGTCAGGTTGAGACATCTTGCAATATGTAATAGAAAAAACAACATATAAAGCAAAATTATCAAATTCCTTAAATGACAGTTTCAGGAATGGGAAAAAAATGCCAAATGAACAAGACTCTAGCAACCAGAAGCAATGAAAAATGAGACTGAAATAATGTGAAAAAAAGGTGGAGACAAGAATGACGCCCACATTTTTTGGCGCCAAGAATGACGCCCACATTATTGGCGCCAAGTACAACGCCCATATTTTTTGGCGGCAAGTATGACGCCACATCCTGTGACGCCGAAAAAAACGACGCCCACATGAACACGTATACGTCAAAAAAATGACGCAACCACGAAGAAACTTCCGGCGTCAATTAGGGCGCCGGAAATGACAAAATTTTTGCGCCAAAAAAGTCTGCGCCAAGAATGACGCAATAAATTGTAGCATTTTCAGCCCCCGCGAGCCTAACAGCCCACAGGGAAAAAAGTCAAATGAAAATTTTTAAAAGGTAAGAAAAAAAATAATAATATTTATTCATATGCATTATCCCAAATAATGAAACTGACTGTCTGAAAGAAGGAATGCTGATTATCCTGAATCATGGCAAATATAAGTTTAAAGACATATTTAGAACTTTACATATAAAGTGCCCAACCATAGCTTAGAGTGTCATAATAAAATAAGACTTACCTACCCTAAGACAGTCATCTACATATAGTAGATAGCCAAACCAGTACTGAAACGAGAATCAGTAGTGTAATGGTATATAAGAGAATATCGTCGATCTGAAAAGGGAGGTAGGAGAAGAAATCTCTACGACCGATAACAGAGAACCTATGAAATAGATCCCCTAGAGGAAGACCATTGTATTCAAATAGCCAATACTCTCTTCACATCCCTCTGACATTCACTGAACTCTGAGAGGAAAACCGGGCTCCAGCCTGCTGCGAAGCGCATATCAACGTAGAATCTAGCACAAACTTACTTCACCACCTCCATGGGAGGCAAAGTTTGTAAAACTGAATTGTGGGTGTGGTGAGGGGTGTATTTATAGGCATTTGAGGTTTGGGAAACTTTGCCCCTCCTGGTAGGAATGTATATCCAATACGTCACTAGCTCATGGACTCTTGCTAATTACATGAAAGAAAACGTACTTAGAAGCTTTCAGTTTAGCTCTGTTGAAAAGGAAGCTGGAAAGCCCACTACAATTGGGAAATAAGACACTCCCCCTTCCCCCTTCTTTTGCATATGAAAAGACCCTTTACACAAACAGGAGCAAGCAGGAGCAGGTAGCTGACGGTATTCAAATAAAACTTTGGGGCTTGGTTAGGAGTCTGAAAATCAGAGCAATGTTATTTAAATATAAGCAAAATTATACATTTTTTTTAAAAAAACTAACTTTATGGGCTTTATAAATAGATCATCTACAAAACATTTATGCAAAGAAAAAATGAGTGTATAATGGCCCTTTAATCCTAGGTGAGGTTTGTAGCTGGTGATCTGAGTCAGGGCTGCTCCTCTTGATCCCGGAGTGTCGGGCAAACTAGTTGAAAATGAAAACACAAAGAAGGCGCCTCATAGCGTGAATACTGCTTTGCAGGTGGAGGTAAGGTGTATAAAATTGTGCTTACCAGAATATGTGGCACTGTACTGTGACCAGTGCTAATCCGCCGGCTAGCACTTAACAGTGGCTAGTACACTGGACCCGGTTATCCTCGTAATGGCCGCCTCTTGATTCAGCTACCATACGGCTGTTAGAGATGTCAGTTATCTGTCTGTATCGGTAATAACTGGTAAAAAACTGAAGCAACTTTCAATCTTTTTTCAGTAAAAAGTAATACGCTTTATTTGTAAGGCGTTTCTCAACCACAAGACTGGTTGTTTCATCAGACAATAAGAAAAGCGAATAAAAACAGTTACAATTTGTAACAATATATACACATTGTGTTTGGTAAAAATGGAAGTTGTCACTCAGGTTATAGCCAATGGTATGGTCAATCTACAATTCAAACATGTGAGCCTCTATCATTAAAAGAGCAATAATGCTGTCAAATGATTACACTTTATCTAATCCTCACATCTGACACTGTGCGTATCGTACCTTAAGATGTTTGCATGCATAGCAGAACATGAAAATTGTTAATAATGCTATCTTAAATTATAATGTACTAACAGCGTGTGTTAGAATACCTGTCCGAAACTTACTGACATATACAACATATTTTGCCTTCACAAGTTGATTCAACGAATACATATATAAAAACATTAAATTGATATCTCCCATTAGGAGTTGACAGAAAAACTAAATTTATGCTTACCTGATAAATTGATTTCTTCTATGCTAAAACGAGTCCACGGATTCATCCTTTACTTGTGGGATATTATCCTTCCCTACAGGAAGTGGTAAAGAGCACCACAGCAGAGCTGTCTATATAGCTCCACCCCCCAGTCATTCGACCGAAGGTACAGGAAGAAACAGGAGAAACTACAAGGTGCAGAGGTGACTGAGTTTAAATCAAAAAAATATAATCTGTCTTAAAATGACAGGGCGGGCCGTGGACTCGTCTTACCATAGAAGAAATCAATTTATCAGGTAAGCATAAATGTAGTTTTCTTCTATAAAGGTAAGACGAGCCACGGATTCATCCTTTACTTGTGGGATACAATACCAAAGCTACAGGACACGGATGAACGGGAGGGACAAGACAGATGGTTAAACAGAAGGCACCACTGCTTGAAGAACTTTTCTCCCAAAAATAGCCTCCGAAGAAGCAAAGGTATCAAATTTGTAAAATTTGGAAAAGGTATGAAGCGAAGACCAAGTCGCAGCCTTACAAATCTGTTCAACATAAGCATAATTTTTAAAAGCCCATGTGGAAGCCACCGCTCTAGTAGAGTGAGCTGTAATTCTTTTAGGAGGCTGCTGTTCAGCAGTCACGTATGCCAAACGGATGATGCTTTTCAGCCAAAAGGCAAGAGAGGTAGCCGTAGCTTTTTGACCTCTACGTTTTCCAGAATAGACAACAAACAAAGAAGATGTTTGACGGAAATTTTTGGTCGCTTGCAAGTAAAACTTTAAAGCATGAACCACGTCCAAGTTGTGCAATAGACGCTCCTTCTTAGAGGAATGATTAGGACAAAGAGAAGGAACAATTTCCTGATTAATATTGTTATTAGTAACAACCTTAGGAAGGAATCCAGGTTTGGTACGCAAAACCACCTTATCAGCATGGAAAACAAGATAACGCGAGTCGCATTGCAATGCAGATAGTTCAGAAACTCTTCGAGCTGAAGAGATAGCAACTAAAAACAGAACTTTCCAAGATAGAAGCTTAATATCTATGGAATGCATAGGTTCAAAAGGAACCCTTGAAGAACCTTAAGAACTAAATTCAAACACCATGGCGGAGCAACAGGTTTAAACACAGGCTTGATTCTAACTAAAGCCTGACAGAACGACTGAACGTCTGGAACATCTGCCAGACGTTTGTACAGTAGAATTGATAAAGCAGATATCTGTCCCTTTAAGAAACTAGCTGATAGCCCCTTCTCCAATCCTTCTTGGAGAAAGGACAAAATCCTAGGAATCCTGATCTTACTCCATGAGTAGCCTTTGGATTCGCACCAATAAAGATATTTACGCCATATCTTATAAATTTTCCTGGTGACAGGCTTTCGAGCCTGAATCAAGGTATCTATGACCGACTCAGAGAACCCCCGCTTGGATAAGATCAAGCGTTCAATCTCCAAGCAGTCAGTCACAGAAAAAATAGATTTGGATGCTGGAACGGACCTTGAATCAGAAGGTCCTGTCTCAGTGGCAGAGTCCATGGTGGAAGAGATGACATGCCCACCAGGTCTGCATACTAAGTCCTGCATGGCCACGCAGGTGCTATCAAAATAACCGAAGCTCTCTCCTGTTTGATTCTGGCAAACGAGGAAGGAGAGGAAATGGTGGAAACACATAAGCCAGGTTGAACGACCAGGGTACTGCTAGAGCATCTATCAGTACTGCCTGAGGATCCCTTGACCTGGACCCGAATCGAGGAAGTTTGGCATTCTGACGAGACGCCATCAGATCCAATTCTGGTGTGCCTCATTGCTGAATCAATTGTGCAAACACCTCCGGATGGAGTTCCCACTCCCCCGGATGAAAAGTCTGACGACTTAGAAAATCTGCTTCCCAGTTCTCCACTCCTGGGATATAGATTGCTGATAGATGGCAAGAGTGAGTCTCTGCCCATTGAATTATTTTGGTAACCTCTATCACCGCTAGAGAACTCTTTGTTCCCCCCTGATGATTGATATATGCTACAGTCGTGATATTGTCCGACTGGAATCTTATGAATCTGGCCGACGCCAGCTGAGGCCACGCCTGAAGCGGGTTGAATATCGCTCTCAGTTCTAGAATATTTATCGGGAGGAGAGCCTCCTCCTGAGTCCACAATCCCTGTGCTTTCAGGGAATTCCAGACTGCACCCCAGCCCAATAGGCTGGCGTCCGTCGTCACTATGACCCACGCTGGCCTGCGGAAACACATTCCCTTGGACAGATGATCCTGTTACAACCACCAAAGAAGAGAGTCTCTGGTCTCTTGGTCCAGACTTATCTGAGGAGATAAATCTGCATAATCCCCATTCCACTGTTTGAGCATGCAAAGTTGCAGTGGTCTGAGATGCAAGCGAGCAAACGGAACTATGTCCATTGCCGCTACCATTAAGTCGATTACCTCCATACACTGAGCCACTGACGGGCGAGGAATGGAATGAAGAGCTTGGCAGATGGATAAAATTTTTGATTTCCTGACCTCCGTCAGAAAATTTTTCATGTCCACCGAATCTATCAGAGTTCCCAGGAAAGGAACTCTTGTGAGAGGGATAAGTGAACTCTTTTGTACGTTCACCTGCCACCCGTGAGATCTTAGAAAAGCCACCACGATGCCTGTGTGAGACTTGGCTAGTTGGAAAGTTGATGCCTGGATTAAGATATCGTCCAGATAAGGCGCCACGGCTAATCCCCGCGGCCTTAGAACCGCCAGAAGGGACCCTAGCACCTTTGTGAAAATGCTGGCAGCTGTGGCCAACCCGAAGGGAAGAGCCACAAACTGGTAATGCTTGTCCAGAAAGGCGAACCTGAGGAACTGGTGATCTTTGTGGATAGGAATGTGTAGATATGCATCCTTTAAGTCCACTGTGGTCATATATTGACCCTCCTGGATCATTGGCAAAATAGTCCGAATGGTCTCCATCTTAAAGGATGGGACTCTGAGGAATTTGTTTAGGATCTTGAGATCCAAAATTGGTCTGAAGGTTCCCTCTTTTTTGGGAACCACAACCAAATTGGAGTAGAACCCTTGCCCCTGTTCTGTTTTCGGAACTGGGCAGATCACTCCCATGGTATATAGGTCTTCTACACAGTGTAAGAACGCCTCTCTTTTTGTCTGGTTTACAGACAATTGAGAAAGATGTAATCTCCCCCTTGGGGGAGAATCTTTGAAATCTAGAAGATACCCCTGGGTTACTATATCTAAAGCCCAGGAGTCCTGAACGTCTCTTGCCCAAGCCTGAGTGAAGAGAGAAATTCTGCCCCCTACTAGATCTGGTCCCGGATCGGGGGCTACCCCTTCATGCTGTCTTGGTGGCAGCAGTGGGATTCTTGGCCTGTTTACCCTTGTTCCAAGTCTGGTTAGGTCTCCAGACTGACTTGGATTGAGCAAAATTACCCTCTTGCTTTGCGGCAGGGGAAGAGGTAGAGGGACCACCTTTGAAGTTCCGAAAGGAACGAAAATTATTTTGTTTTGTCCTCATCTTATTCGTCTTATCCTGAGGAAGGGCATGGCCTTTCCCTCCAGTGATGTCTGAAATGATCTCTTTCAGTTCAGGCCCGAATAGGGTCTTACCCTTGAAAGGGATGGCTAAAAGCTTAGATTTTGATGACACATCAGCAGACCAGGACTTAAGCCATAACGCTCTACGCGCTAAAATGGCAAAACCTGAATTCTTCGCCGCTAATTTAGCCAATTGAAAAGCGGCATCCGTAATGAAAGAATTAGCTAGCTTGAGAGCTCTAATTGTATCCAGAATATCATCTAATGGGGTCTCAACCTGAAGAGCCTCTTCTAGAGCCTCGAACCAAAAGGACGCTGCAGTATTTACAGGAACAATGCACGCTATAGGTTGGAGAAGAAAACCTTGGTGAACAAATATTTTCTTCAGAAGACCCTCTAATTTTTTATCCATAGGATCTTTGAAAGCACAACTGTCCTCGATAGGTATAGTTGTACGCTTAGCCAGGGTAGAAATAGCTCCCTCCACCTTAGGGACCGTCTGCCACGAGTCCCGCATGGCGTCAGATATGGGAAACATTTTCTTAAAAGTAGGAGGGGGAGCGAACGGAATACCTGGTCTATACCACTCCTTAGTAACAATTTCCGAAATCCTCTTAGGGACCGAAAAAACATCAGTGTAGGCAGGAACCTCTAAGAATCTGTCCATTTTATACAATTTCTCTGGAACTACAATAGGGTCACAATCATCCAGAGTCGCTAAAACCTCCCTGAGCAATAAGCGGAGGTGTTCTAGTTTAAATTTAAAAGCCGTCATATCTGAATCTGTCTGAGGGAACATATTTCCTGAATCAGAAATCTCTCCCTCAGCCAACAAATCCCTCGCTTCAGAACATTGTGAGGGTATATCGGATATGCTAATAAAGCGTCAGAGGGCTCAGCGTTTGTTCTCACACCAGACCTACTGCGCTTCCCCTGCAAGCCAGGCAGCTTAGATAAAACCTATGTGAGGGTAGTATTCATAACAGCGGCCATATCTTGCAGGGTGAAAGAATTAGACGCACTAGAAGTACTTGGTGTCGTTTGTGCGCGCATTAATGGTTGTGACACTTGGGGAGAATTAGATGGCATAACCTGATTCTCTTCTGACTGAGAATCATCCTGCGACATACTTTTAGTAGCTAAAATATGTTCTTTACAATTTATTGACCTTTCAGTGCATGAGGGACACATTCAAAGTGGAGCTTCCACAATGGCTTCTAAACATATAGAACATTGACTTTCCTCAATGTCAGACATGTTGAACAGGCTAGTAATGACTACAAGCATGAAAACACTTTATTTAGTGAAAAAAAGTAATCTTAAAAAAACGGTACTGTGCCTTTAAGAGAAAAAAAGTATACACGTTCTGCAAAACAGTCTAAACATGCACCAATGTTTTCAAAATTTTGTATGCAGACCCACTATAGGTAGTTAAGATTGCACCACAGAAAATTTTAACAATTAACCCCTTAATTTCCAAACCGGATCGAAATTAGCCCAGATCCGGAAAGAAACACTCTCAGCACCTTGCCACAGCCCTGCTGTGGCCCTACCTGCCCTCAGGGATTGAAAGTGTGGGGTAAAAGCTTTGATTTGGCCCAAAACATCCACCAGGGCCCTCAGAAGTTAGAGCTTGCTGTTTACTGACAAAACTAACTGCGCATCTGAGGCGCGAAAATAGGCCCCGCCCATCTCACTCGATGTTTCCTCAGCCTTAAAGAACCGTACCAGAGTGGTTATAACTAGCCATGTGGGTCCTAAGACCCGAAAATTAAGCCATGTGTGTCCTATTAAAGTTGCCCAAAAACATTTATTGCCCACAAAAAAACGTTAAGCACTCCCTCAACAAAAAAAACGTTTGCTCACAAACAGATTCAGTGTCAACCATATTAGAAACTGGCCCCATATGCAAGCTAAGTAATTACCTTCTTTTAGTTCTAGGATTACTGCTTACCCTTACCCTCCTGGGTATAATGTCAGCCTTTCTGAAATACACAGTCTCTCCAGAAAAATATGACTGAACATACCTCATTGCTGCATAGCATGAAACCGTTCCTCACACTGAAGTTTCCTGTACTCCTCAGCCTCTGTGGGAACAGCAATGGACCTTAGTTACAAATGCTAAGATCATCTTCCTTCATCCATCTGCTGCCTGAGAGTAAATAGTACACACCGGTACCATTTAAAATAAACTCTTGCTTGAAGAAATTAAAAAACTAATATTTTATCACCTCTTTCATTTTATCCTTCCTAGTACTTAGAGTAGGCAAAGAGAATGACTGGGGGTGGAGCTAAGGGAGGAGCTATATAGACAGCTCTGCTGTGGTGCTCTTTGCCACTTCCTGTAGGGAAGGATAATATCCCACAAGTAAAGGATGAATCCGTGGACTCGTCTTACCTTTATAGAAGAAACATGTCTATCATTCGTTTTTAAAAACATAAAAATGATTTCCCTAAAAAATCATAATCATCAAAAAAATGAGTGATATTAATCTTAACATAGCAATCACTATGGAAAGATATGTTTGATGCTAATCTCTGACCGGAGATATCATTTTAAGAAATATTAAATAGATCTTTATATTAACAACACACATATTTTATACAAAAACATTTCTAAATCAATGGCGAACAAGTTCCCAAAAGATCAATGTTACATGCTTTGATACAATAGCGTAACATTAGATATATTTGATTTTCCATTATAACAGTAACAAACATATGAATATCAATGTTTTTACATTTTTCACAATCAAATTTGCAGCTAGCTTCTGTTTAAGTGATTGCTATGTTAAGATTAATATCACTCATTTTTTTGATGATTATGATTTTTTAGGGAAATAATTTTTATGTTTTTAAAAACGAATGATAGACATGTTTTCTGCCAACTCCTAATGGGAGATATCAATTTAATGTTTTTATATATGTATTCGTTGAATCAACTTGTGAAGGCAAAATATGTTGTATATGTCAGTAAGTCTCGGACAGGTATTCTAACACACGCTGTTTGCACATTATAATTAAAGACAGTATTATTAACAATTTTCATGTTCTGCTATGCATGCAAACATCTTAAGGTACGATACGCACAGTGTCAGATGTGAGGATTAGATAAAGTGTAATCATTTGACAGCATTATTGCTCTTTTAATGATAGATAGTTAGGGATTTTATCTTTATTTGTATCAGCTGTGATTATATTTAGGCTCACATGTTTGAATTGTAGATTGACCATACCATTGGCTATAACCTGAGTGACAACTTCCGTTTTTACAAAACACAATGTGTATATATTGTTACAAATTGTAACTGTTTTTATTCGCTTTTCTTATTGTCTGATGAAACAACTAGTCTTGTGGTTGAGAAACGCGTTACAAATAAAGCGTATTACTTTTTACTGAAAAAAGATTGAAAGTTGCTTCAGTTTTTTACCAGTTATTATCGATACAGACAGATAACTGATATCTCTAACAGCCGTATGGTAGCTGAATCAAGAGGCGGCCATTACGAGGATAACCGGGTCCAGTGTACTAGCCACTGTTAAGTGCTAGCCGGCGGATTAGCACTGGTCACAGTACAGTGCCACATATTCTGGTAAGCACAATTTTATACACCTTACCTTCACCTGCAAAGCAGTATTCACGCTATGAGGCGCCCTCTTTGTGTTTTCATTTTCTGCTATATTGTGCTTAAAAAGCCCTAAGAACAAGCATGTAGAGATTATTTTTTTTTTTTAAATGATGCTTACCTGAAATTAATTTAAAGGGACACTGAACCCAAATTTTCAAAGATTCAGATAAAGCATGTAATTTTAAGCAACTTTCTAATTTACTTTCTGTCCTATTTTTGAGCTAGAATAAAGATGCAAAAAGATAATAACCTCTCCTGGTATTATTGGTAGTCTTTAAATAATAAATGAAAGCGCTAACCAAATTTAGTCTTTTGAGAAGAACCTTCTTGTCATACCTCCTCTAACAACCCTCTGCCAGACCCAGCACAGGAAAACATGGAGAACAAACATTTGTTTTAAGAAAATGTACAATTTTTGCTATATTGTGCTTAAAAAGCCCTAAGAACAAGCATGTAGAGATTTGCTTTTTTTTTTAAAAAAATAATGCTTACTTAATAATTTAAAGAGACACTGAACCCACATTTTCAAATAAAGCATGTAGATTTAAAAAACGTTCTAATTTACTCCTATTATCACTTTTTCTTCGTTCTCTTGCTCTCTTCATTTACAAAGCAGGAATGTAAAGCTTAGGACTAAGCCCATTTTTGCTTCAGAACCTGGGTTACACTTGCTTATTGGTGGCTAAATACCCTTTGGCGTCCAGCTCATGGGGTACGCAACGATTGGAGGAAAACCGGATTCGCCACATGCATTATGCATAACGAAATGGTAAGAAATTTAAAAAATAAGGGTCTTTGTAAACTTTAATTAAAGTGCCCCTGTTTTTAAGATTGTTTTGTGATACTGGACTTTAATTCATTAAAGTTTACAATCACTTATACCCCTCAAAGCAAAAGACCTAACAAAACAGCAAGGCATGAGAGCGCTAACCCAACACCAAAAAGGTGGAATAACGTGTGGGAGAACAGATCTCACTAAATAACAGATAACAGAAACGGAATGCGCAAAATACCTGTGCTCAAAAAAATCATTGTACACTATCTCTATCAACTGATATGCGCTATCCTGACTAACCGACGTGGGCAGACCAACTAGCACAGATGAGTCAACGTGCTAAAGCGACAAAGAATATGCGTGACAAATGTAAAGAGGAATAGAGCCTTATAATTAAAAATAAGCCATACTAAAAAAAAATACATATTAAATACTGCCCCGGCCTATAAAGTATAATAGTGTACAAATTATATTGCCCAACTGGCTAAATGAGTGCCCCAAAATAAAAAAATATATACTTATAGGCACCAAACTACTGGACATCTTGTAACTGGGATTCAGTAGATAGCCAAACCAGTGCTGAAATATAACAGCAGAAGATATGGAATAGGAGTATATCAATGACCCAAAAGGAGGCAGCTAAGGACAGGTCCCCATGACACCTGTGGAAGGCTTGTGACTAATTCCCCCAGGGTGTAATTGTGTCACTACCACATACTCCCAATACATCACTCCGTCTAACAGCAGGACTCTGAGGGGAAAAGGGCCTTAAATAATTCTGAGAACCCCTCTCACAGAAGAACATCAAGAGCACCTTCATTCTTCCCCTTCCTCCAGCGGAGGCAAAGACAAAACTAGTTTTTAGTAATGTGCGAGGGGTTTTATAGGGCTCTTGGGGTTTGGGCATCTTTGCCTCTTCCTAGTGGCAGGAAGAGTAATTCCCAGGAGTAATGGATCGTGTACTCACCACATGTATGAAAGAAAAGATTTTTCAAATAAGTTAATTTTTCAGATCTTGAAAAAAATAAAAGGGTGTTGAAAGAGAAGAACCTTTCTTAAAGGGGCACTGAACCCACATTTTTTTCTTTTGTGATTCAGATAGAGCATGGAATTTTAAGCAACTTTCTAATTTACTCCTGTTATCAAATTTTCTTCATTCTCTTGCTATCTTTATTTGAAATGCAAGAATGTAAGCTAGATGCCGGCCCATTTTTGGTGAACAACCTGGGTTGTCCTTGCTGATTGGTGGATAAATTCATCCACCAATAAAAAGTGCTGTCCAGAGTACTGAACCAAAAAAGCTTAGATGCCTTCTTTTTCTAATAAAGATAGCAAGAGACCACAGAAAAATTGATAATAGGAGTAAATTAGAAAGTTGCTTAAAATTGCATGTTCTATCTGAATCACAAAAGAAAAAATTTGGGTTCAGTGTCCCTTTAAAGGAAGCCTCCACACAAATCAGATCTACAATCCGAATTCTGCAAGGCCACACTGGAGCAATAAGAATTGTGGAGGCTTGTTTCTCCAGGATTCTAGCTATCACACAAGTGACTGTGAAGTTAATGAGCTTTTTGGAAGATTCATTTTCCAACCGTGTCTCTGAAGCAACAGAAATACCATCTGAGTGTGAGAAACAGTCAGATGAACCAGAATGTTGTCAAATTCCTTGACCTCCAGCTACAGACAACAAAGCTCCCAGTACTTTTGTAAACATTCTGGGAGCTGTAGCCAGACCAAAAGGGAGGACCACAAACTGATAATTCTTGTCTAGAAAAGCAAATTGCAGAAACTTAGCATGATCCCTGTGAATATAAACTGACTTCCAAAACAATTTGTAGTAGCCAGAACTCTAGGCAGAGGGGAAATCTTTCTGGGCCTTATACTGAAAAGATACTAAAATGACCTGCAGATTTAAGCTCTTAAAGACTTCTTATCCTGGGGCATAAAAACTCCCTTACC